>NW_007247249.1:1213562-1221639 GCF_000164805.1 Carlito syrichta | reverse complement strand
TGTGCTACCACGCCCAGCTAATTTTTGATTTATTATAGAGATGAGGTCTCGCCAAGTTGCTTGCCCACGCGGGTCTCGAACCCGCGGGCTCAGGCAATTCACTCACCTCAGCCTCCCAAAGGCGCTGAATTACAGGCTGAGCCACCGAGCCCGGCTCAATTTGTTCTTAAAATGAAATATGCTAACAGGAAGAGGTTGATCTGCTTATAAACAGTAAATCCACCAAGAAAAATTAAGCAGTATGTCCCTAGCATTGTCCAGAGCAAAAATGTCTTGACTCGGTATAGCAATATCAAGTACATGTAGTAAGAATATCTCTAGAGTAGAAATGGATGCTGACACCATGATACCAGCTGTTAAGTTCATTCAACTAAACCCTCCAACTCTGATTTACTGCTCACCAGACAACTTTCAAATTATAATACAGTATCACATATAGATTTGCCCGTAGGAAGAGAAAGAACACATTAGAAAATACATTAGAAACAGCATATCAGGTAATATAATTACCTGTTTCATTATAAATTAATAAAATGGCATTCTGGTTGATTATCAGTTTCTTAGTCAATCAGTACCTTGAGCTGAATAAACACTGAATAAACTACCAACGTCAAATTTCTTAGTCTACACAGTAGAGGACCAAACCGAGCAGAAAGCTAACCTTTTTCCTGCATCCCTTCAAACTATTGAGAAAGAATGAAGTTTTTCTTCTTAAGTCTTCCTTATTAAACTAGAAGTCATAATTGGTGGCCCTTAGCCCAAAACATGTTCAGCCATATAGTTTGGCTCATAATTTTTTTAAATGTCTGAATAAACTGCCATTGTTAAATGTCAGAATATTTCATGTAAAAATCAATTTTTCTGCTTTTTCTCGATTGGAATATCTGGGAACACTAAATCTGACATGACATCAGCTGAAGATATAAATCAATGGTCTCTTCTTTATTAGAAAGCCTGCCAGAGTCCTCAAAATCCATTAATGTCTCCCCAACACTGAAGTGCCAGTTGTCACTGTTCTTGCACTTGTAGGAAGGAGACAGAGAGAACTGTGTCATTTACCTGGATTGCTTCATTCATTTGCTTTACTCATTTATGTTACCCGTCTAGACTCTATAGGTTTTGAGCTTTCAAGTCATGCCTTTGCATTTTTAGAACAAAAACACACTGGAATAATCAGGTCTAACAGATTTTGCTCTAGCCTGTTACCAACTTAATATCAAGCATATCCCATATTCTCTGCTCCTCTCCCTCCCTAACCAGGTGCTCTTAATCTTCACCTCAAAGTCTTCTGAATATCCTTTTTTCTGTTGGCCAATTAGATGACTTATAGGTAATCCTAGATACACAAAAAGGGTCACCTTAGGGAAAGAAAAGAACAGAAAGAATTACATTTGTAATGCTAAGAATATAGGCCTTGAAATGGATAGACTGCGCAGCAGGACTTGGGAAACTCCAAAACAGAATTCTACCTCCACTACTGCCTATGCTTAAGCTCACTCAGACTTCCATAGTCTGTATCCTTATCTATAAAATGAAAACCAATAATGTTATTGTTACAGTGAAATGAAACAGTGCATGTGAAATAAAAAGTCAAAGCACTAAATATAAGGTATTATTATATTTTCTTTTCTATGTTCTACTCCAATTCTGTCAACCTCATCTCTACCCTTAACTTATTCCTTTTTCTTCCAGAAGCCTGGAGGCAATATTTAAAGCATTCATAAGCTTAAAAGGGTTGTCTTGATTTAATTCCAATCAACAAGCACTAAGCCCCAATGCTTGCACGAATAGCAATTCTGTTACTCATGATCTGACCTTCTGTAAGAGAATAATTTTCCTTTAACTTTGAATATGCAGTTATGGTTATAGTGTTAGAATAGTAGGAACTTTAGAGGATCATTTCCCTATGTGGAAGAAAAAGTATGAATATTATAATATCTGATAGAGCTGCATTATTTGTTGGTTCTAAGTGGCTACCGATCACCAATGACTAAAAAATCACATATGACAAATATGGAATGCAAATTAGAAATAACAAGCCAGTTTTTTCCCATAATCACCAAAAAAAAAAAAAAAAATCTTTCAGAGAAAGAAAAAAGAGCAGTCAGACCACAACTCCCAGAGACCTCGATATGGTAGGTTTGGGATCCCTCCTAGACCTGTAGTTTCCAAACTATACACCAAGGTGCCCTGGGGGTACAACAGTAAATTTTCAGGGGTCCTATGGGATAATTTATTTATTTTTGTTTGTTTGAAGTCGTATTTATTACCATAATTAATCACACCATCTTTGACAAAAGGTGTGGTTCTGGTGGTCTTTGGCAAGAGGTCACTCATCACAGCATTAAATCACTATCAAAACAAAAAGTGTAACTATAGATGCACAGAAAGCAAAATTTACATGAGAAAAAAATGCCTAATCTACAGGATATTTGAAATATTCAAAGGAAGCATAGTGAAACTTAACATCTGTTGGACATCACATGAATGACTGCTAGCCCAAGGTGGTTCACAGTTTCAACATTAGATATTGTTAGACTTCTTTCAAAGACCACATTTTTGAAAACTGGATTATGGTTATGGTTACGGTATGAAAATCCATGTGGAATAAGAAATAAAGGTAGCAAGCCAGGCATGGCGGTTCACACCTGTAATCCCAGCACTTTGGAAGGCGGAGGCGAGAAGATTGCCTGAGCCCACGGGTTTGAGACCACCTGGGCAACTCAAGACCTTGTCTCTACAACAAATCAAAAAATTAGCTGGGCATGGTGGCCCATGCCTATAGTTCCAGTTACTTGGAAAGCTGAAGCAGAAGGATCGCCTGAGCCCAGCAGGTTGAGGCTGTGAGCATGCCACTGCACTCCAGCCTGGGTGACAGAGTGAGACTAAGACTCAAAAAAATAAATAAATAAACTTTTTTTTCCTTTCACTTATGTGGACGTTTGTTTTGTTTTTGTAGAATTGAGGGCCTCACTATGTTATCCAGGCTGGTCTCTAACTTCTGGGCTCAAATTGTCCTCTCGCCTGGGCCTCCCTAAGTGCTGAGATTACAGGGAAGAGCCACCACACCCAATCTATGTGGAAGATTTATTTTTTTTAATGACTACTAAACTATAAGGACATAAATAAGTTGTTTGGATCAAACTACCTAATAAATGAAAATGTTAGCTATTTCTTCTGATTTGCAGGTACCAAGAAAGAAATTTCTAAAGCCACTAAAGTACCATGAACTGAGATAGTTTGATGAAGGTTTGAAATGAAGATCTGACCCAAGAGTGTTCAGGGTCTTTTGATGTTCTCGGTAGATAAGAAGCTAGAAGACTGCAGGAACCTCTCCATTATTCTTTCAATTTCAGTGCAAACACAAAATCCTGAAACATTCACGTGTGCCTTACATATCCAGGCAAACTCAGCCCTAATCTATGCACCAAATGAGACAGTCTAATAGCTGGGTCCCAGGAAAGTCATTTATAGCAATACTAACCTCTGTAAGACCAGACTCTGATATGGCTACTTCATCCTTGGATAACACCACTTAGGCTCAAATAACCTAACAGAGTCAAAAATAATGGAAATCCTAGGATGTGAATAACAGTGTCTTTAGTTTTTGCCTTTCCTGTGACTGATATAGAATTATGTCAATTAGTTTACTCAATTCAAAAGGAAAAAACTGTATCAAAATAAATCAAATGTTCTCAAAAACATTCTACTATATAGACCCAAGACAATTTTTTTGAGATTTGTTTTGTTTTGGTTTTTTTTGAGTTGAAGTCTCACTGTTGCCTACACTGGGGTGCAGTGGCAGGCTCACAGCTCACCACAGCCTCGATTTCCCTGGCTCAGGAGAAGATCCGTATTTTTTAAAAGATAAAAACACCACCAAGTCTAAAAGCACTATTAACAATCAGGAATTAAAAAGCATGGCGTTGATGGAAAGAATTTGAATTTGGGGTTCAAGTCCCAGCCTAGGTAAACTTGGATAAGCTTGTTTCCAAGTCTGTTTCTTCAGCTGTTAAATGAGGATACTGCTGCTTTTCAGATTAGCATGAAGATTAAATAACTATGTAAATGTTTAAGTAAACAATGGCTGTAACAATAGTTGTATTTTAAATATGTGGTATTTTATCAATGGGTTGAGTCCTTAAACAAACAAAAATAAAATGAAACAAAGTCTCAGGATATACACAGAATAATGGTTATTTCTCAGTTGTATGATTATAAGTAACTTACCTAAACCACACATTAATATCTTAATTCTTTGCAATTTTTTCTTTTGTTTTTTTTGAGACAAGGTCTCAACTGTTGCCCAAGCTGGAATGTAGTGGCACCATCATAGCTCACTGCAGGCTCGAATTCCTGAGCTCAACCAATCTTCCTGCCTCTCCAAAGGCTGAGATTATAAGCATGAGCCACCATGCCTGGCTAATTTTTAAATTATCTTTAGTGTTTGCACAATCAGAAAAAAAAAATTTTTTAAACAAGTCACTAGGAGGTCAAGGACATCTGGGATCATTACACAAATTCCAATCCAGATATAATTAGAAGAGAGATCAATCAAGTTGGCTGACCGCCTAATTTTTCCAAAAAATGCTCACCTCTTCAAACAGGAATATCAATTCATTAATTTAATCAAGTTATTTTAGCCAAAGTTTCCGTTGTTACAAGTGAAAAATATATGAGAAGAAATCAAATATTGGAAATCAGGAAATTGACCCTACTTCTAGAACCTGAATGCTGGAAGACAGATTTAACAGCTAAAGATTTCTAGCCATTGAAATCACAAAACAAAGAAAAAAAAGCTAAACAATTTAAATTAGAAAACAAAGTCACTGAAGCCGTCCCATCTAATCACTAAGAAAAATTAAATAGTGCCTTTGCTTGGCTGCCAAGCCCAGCTCCTGCTGGCTGCATCTCAGTTAAGTGCTATATACAGAACTGTGCAGATTGTCAGCAAGTCCTACTGGCTCTTCCAGAAGCCATCACAAGCTCTTTCAGACACCTCTTCCTAGCAAGCCCCTGCAGATATCATTGTAAATGAAAATGAAAACATCTGGAGGAGACTTTATGAAGCTGTCCAAGTGATGATTAAAACTCAGGCTGACAGCATCTGATTGCTCTTTTATTTAAAGTGTTGTTACACTGATCTCATCCTGATGGATTCTGTCCATCTGCTTCCCTACACACTCTTGAGAGGTCAGGAGTATTCAGGCACTGAGAAAAAGCACAGCATTTCTGAGAAGAATTTTCTCTTCTGGTGACAATCAGTTTTTCCAGGTCATCTCATCTTAGTAGTGAATAACTAAGATGTAAAAGTTATGAAACAGGAAGGGCTGAGAATGAGATTTTTAACTATAAATAGACATTTTCTGAGAGGTATGGAATTAATGATTCCAATAATTAATGTAAATAATAACCAGATCTGTATTAGAAACTCAGTCTTGAGCCAGGCTCAGTGGCCAGGAGCATGCCACTCCACTCCAGTCTGGGTGAGAGTGAGACTCCAACTCAAAAAAAAAAAAAAAGAAAAGAAAAGAAAGAAACTCAGTCCTTACTAGGCATTATTCTAAGTAAAAAAGGAAATGATAACCTGGCAGCTTATCTACCTTTCAAGTAATCTACCTTTCTCAAGGTATCTCAAAAGTAACAAGAACTCTTGATATATTATTTTTACAGTCCAAGGAGTACCTGGCCAACAATCTTGTCAAAATTATAAGAGACTACAGACGCTGGGTTCGGTGGCTTAGCCTGTAATCCCGCGCTTTGAGAGGCCAGACGAGTGAATTGCCTCAGCCCCGCCTGGGCAATGAGATGAGACCTCATCTCTACAAATCAAAAAAAATTAGCCAGGCGTGGTAGCGCTTGCCTGTAGTTCCAGCTACTTGGAAGGCTGAGGCGGAAGGATCGCTGGAGCCCAGCAGGTCGAGGCTGCGGTGGCCGGGAGCGGCCACTGCACTCCAGTTTGGGCGACAGGGTGAGACTCCGACTGGGGAAAAAAAAAAAAAAGAAAGACTACACACCTGTAATCCCAGCACTTTGGGAGGCTAGGGCAGGAAGATCAGCTGAGGTCAGAAGTTGGAGACCCACCTGGGCAACATAGCAAGACCCAGTCTCGTCAAAAAAAATTTTTTTTAATTAGCTGGTTGTGGTGGCACATGCTTGTAGTATCAGCTACTTAGGAGGCTGGGGCAGGAGGATTGCTTGAGCCCAGGAGGTTGAGTCTGAAGTGAGTCATGACCTTGCCACTGCACTCTAGCCTGGCTGACAGAGTGAGTCCCTGACTCAAAAAGTAAAAAATTATAAGAGACTGAAGTATAGAAGACAGGCTTCAATGAGATACACAGGGAGATATCTCTTCCAATAACCAAATCCAAGGCCCAGAAAGTCAAATTAAAAATTAGCAGATTAGGGCAAATGGAGGAAAAACTTAGACAGAAATGTCAGATGAGAGTTGATACATCAAAATCAACCATGAGTCACAAGAATATACTTCTCCATTGACTGGATAATTTGTGCCCTTGGGTTCAGTGTTTCTATCCTGGGGACTCTAGAGAGTAAACAGCTCAACATCCAGTTCCTTGGTTTTCACTTTTTTCCTTTTCTTTTTTTTTTTGAGTTGGAGTCTCACTCTGTCGCCCAGACTGGAGTGCAGTGGCCGCTCCTGGCCACCACAGTCTCGACCTGCTGGGCTCCAGTGATCCTTCCACCTCAGCCTTCCGAGTAGCCGGAATTACAGGCGTGCACTACCACGCCTGGCTGATTTTTTTTTTTTGAGTTGGAGTCTCACTCTGTCGCCCAGACTGGAGTGCAGTGGCCACTCCTGGCCACCGCAGCCTCGACCTGCTGGGCTCTGGTGATCCTTCCACCTCAGCCTTCCAAGTAGCTGGAACTACAGGTGCGCGCTACCACGCCCGGCTAATTTTTCTGATTTATTGTAGAGATGAGGTCTCGCCAAGTTTCCCAGGTGAGTCTTGAACCCGCGGGCTCAGGCAATCCACTCACCTCGGCCTCCCAAAGCATGAGATTACAGGCTGAGCCACCAAGCCTGGCTACTTTTTTCCTTTTCTACATTTCTGACTACCGGATCCCCTCTCACTGTCACCATCAGCCACCCCATCCTTTGCCCCTCCCGAAAGGCAGGTCTAACCCAAATACCTATAGGAGTCACACAGATGTGTGAATTAAGCAGGATATAAGGAGATTAAGGCAATACAGATTGGCAAGGATCACAGAGAACTGTTGGGGAGGGGAGGTATACAGTTCCACCTAAAGGCATTCAAATTCTCATTTTTTTTTATCATAGTACACCGAAACCAAGTTATATCTGTCAACCAAATATGACCCACAGACTTGCCAGTTTGTACCCTAAAATAGAATACTACCATCAACCAAATTTTTGCCTTACTTAATTTCAATCACATTCTGTTCCTATGTCTCTAACACACTTAAATTATCTTGATTTTTTTAGCTTTATTGGGTGTAATTGATACCCAAAAATTGTACATATTTAATGCACACATTTTGATGAATTTAGAACTTTGGCTGATGTTCTGAGTTGTACTACATTACTCAATAATATGCATAAACTTCTGTTTTACTCTGACAGCAAATCATGCCCACTGTGAAAGAATTTATACTAGTTTTAAGATCTCTAAATTCTAACTGTTGTCCCCATGTACAGAAAAGTCACTATTCACATTTGTGGACCAAAAAAAAAAAAAGAGAGAGAGGCCTGAGGGGCAAAATAACTTGTTTAAGGTTTCAATTAGTGACAGAGTTGGAAAATGAATTCAGATCTGCTTAATTTCAAAGTCTGTACTTTTTTCACTTTCTCTATACTGCCTCAGTCTGGAATGACCAGGATTCTTTTTTTTTTTTGAGTTGGAGTCTCACTCGGTCACCCAGACTGGAGTGCAGTGGCCGCTCCCGGCCACCGCAGCCTCGCCTGCTGGGCTCCGGTGATCCTTCCGCCTCAGCCTTCCGAGTAGCTGGAATTACAGGCATGCACTACCACACTCGGATAATTTTTTTGATTTATTATAGAGATGAGGTCTCGCCAAGTTGCCCAGGCGGGTCTCGA
>NW_007247249.1:1208684-1213506 GCF_000164805.1 Carlito syrichta | reverse complement strand
ACTCACCTCAGCCTCCCAAAGGCACGGGATTACAGGCTGAGCCACTGAGCCCGGCGACCAGGATTCTTAAAGTATAATAGGTCATATTCAAGAATCAATAACTACCGGGAGTGGTGGCTCACACCTGTAATCCCAGCACTTTGGAAGACAGAGGTGGGAAGATGGCTTGAGCCCAGGAGTTTAAGATCAGCCTGAGCAACATAGCAAGACCTCGTCTCCACGAAGAAAAAATTAAAAAATTAAAAAAGTAGCCATGGTCATGCCCCTGCACTCTAGTCCAGGTGATGACAGAGTGAAACCCCAACTCAAGAAAAAAATAAGATTTTCTAAGCACCTATTGAAGTTCTAGAGGGTATGAATGTTAAGTAAAATAGATGCAGAGTCCACTCCCTGAAGAGTTTACAGTCTAATAAAAGACACAAATTTACAAAAAGTTAGCAAACAAAATCATTATAAATTGTGTAATAAAAGAAACAACCAGTGCAATAAGAACTATGAAGGAAGAGTGCTGTGAAATAGAAAATTAACAAGGACGTGACTACCTTAAATATGGTGGTAAACCGCCTGTAATCCCAGCACTTTGGGAGGCGGAGGTGAGAGAATTTCCTGAGTCTAGGGGTTTGAGACCAGCCTGGGCAACTTGGCAAGATCATATCTCTACAATAAATAAATAAATAAATAATTAGCTGGGCGTAGTGGCACACACCTGTAGTTCCAGCTACTTGGAAGGCTGAGGCAGAAGGATCACCGGAGCCCAGCAGGTGGAGGCTGTGGTGGCCATGAGCGTGCCACTGGACTCCAGCCTGGGTGGCAGAGTGAGGCACTGGCTCAAAAAAAATTTTTTTTTAATTTTTAAAAAGGTGGTAAGCAAAGCACTCTTGGAGTTAACAATTTTTTTGAGATCTAAAGAATAAGAAAGAACTAACCATTCACAGTGCAGCAAGGGATCAGAGTGGGCACTCACACTAAGGGAATAAAACATGCAATGGCTCTCAGTGGGAAAGTTTTGCCTGTTCCAAGGAAGTCAAAGACCAGTGTGGCTGCAGCACAGTAAGCAAAGGGAGGAATGGCAGGAATGAGCTAGGCAAGGACTAGATCTGGCAGGGCAAAGGCCATGACAGATATCTGAATTTTAATCTAAGTTTTAAGGTAAATATAATCATAGAAGAGTCTAAGGAAGAGAGTGGCATGATTCCATTTATTTTCAAAAGTTTTTTCTTGCTCTTGTGTGAAAAATGAATAGGAGGAGGGCCACAAGAAGGCAAAGATCACAGTTGCTGGAAGTGATTTCATTTCAAGCCAAATGATCCAATTCGTCTTGTCATTTGGTCCAGTGCACATCATATTCTAAAAGACTTCTACTGTTAAATATATCATGCTTCTTATCCTTGTTTCTGTAAGTCAACATCCAAAGTACAAAGTTTCTTGAAATCCCACCAACTTAAGATAGGCATTATTAATATGCCCATTTTATAAGGAATAAACTGAGGTTTAGAAAGTTAGATAATTTGTCTAAGTCATCCACCTGGCAAAAAAAAACCAAAAACTGGTTCCCCTCCAGTTTTGAAGGGAAAAATAGAAACAAGCTGATGAATGTAAGGTCATTCAAAGAGGTAAACATAGAAAGACAATTAATTATTAAATATAGTTGTAAAAAATATTCAACTTTAGCCATGAATACAAACACATTTTTTATCATTACAGTCTATAAAAGAGTCAATATCCTTTTTTTCATTCAGAGGTGACAAAGGCACTGAGATAATAAGGGAAATGATAGCCTAATGAACTGTTTTTGTTTTACTAGTGGCTTTTAGAACTAAATCTGTTCATCAATATCACCAAATTGAGTAGAAGATGTCAATCTAGAAATTTCTCAATCAATCTAAAAATTTCCTACTCTAAGTAGGCAGAAATAAAAATAATTATAAACTAGTTAGAATGGCCTACTCTTGAAATTCACCCTACACTGCAATTCAAGTAAGTTAAAAACCAGGAACTACACACAGATTCCTAAGAACACCAATCATTCTTACACCTGAATTCCTTTCTCTTTATCAATTGAAAGATAGTGTAGAAATGATATCATCCAATCTTAGACAGGAGTACTAGCCTTATAAACAAAACTATATGTGTGTATGTGTGTGCGTGTGTGTGGGTGTAAGAATGTGTATATGTGCATGTGTCTATTATCTATATTTGTAACTCTGATTGCGAATAGCAGAGGCTTAGCTTCAGATAATTCTTGACAGTGTCTCAGCAGCAGCTCCTGAATACAGGATTCCTACACTAGAGCCACTAGCCCTGCTGATGACCACTTCAGTAAAAACATAGTGTACAGAAACCTAGGAGGGACCCTGAAGGGTATTAAGATAAACAGGGAGAAGAGCACTTTTCCAATAACACCACCACTTCACTAAAGCAAAAGTCAAGAGAAAGTCCTTTTCCCACCTTGACAGCTCTATCCGGCACCAAATGACCACAGAAACAGCACACTACTAGGACCTGAAAGCTGCCATCTGCTCCACTCTGTACAAATGGACCATCTCCTGGCAAGCTGGTCATGATGCCTGATGTGATGACTAAAACTTGGGCTTTGCTCCCAAACTAAAGTATGAAAAGAGAAGACAGAGGGGCTCAGGCAGAGTTTTACATAAGATAAAACAGTGGGGCTTCTGTCTCTCAAGTATATGACCTCATACAGATTTTGGCAAGATATTTTCTCTTATCTCTAGGATGAGGTTAAAAACATGCCAGGGAACTATCCACAGGAGGAAAGAGTTTGTATGCACAGTGGAGATTTATACACTGTTCAAAGTCATAATAAGCTCATTCTCCTTTGCCAGCAAAGGGCACAGGACCATCAACTTGGAAGAGGAATCCTGTTGAATATGTGATACTAGTTCATTCAAGCGTTTCTTTTATAAAGCACTCTTCCACATTTAGTTTGTATCTGCTCCTTCTATGGATAGGTAAGAGCTAGATCCCTTTGAGACAGGAGGAAATACAAGTTCCCCTGGTGTCTCAAGAGGACTGACAGAGAACAAACTCAGATTCACCTATGCAGCAATCTAATGTCTGATAACCTTTTCTTGTTCCAAGGAACTGAGTAGTTTTCAGCCTAACTAGTAATCACGTAATACAGAAGTATCAGAGTTAAAACACAATACGAGTCAGGCAGTTATAGTCAGTATGCAGGGGAGCAAAATAAGATACCTCCTGGGTCTGAAAATATAACTACAAATTAAACAGAAATTGTGGACACAAATATATAAAACGTGGTAACAGAAAAAGAAAGTGGTATTCATTTGCATTCAGCAAACATTTATTGAATTATCTCTGCATTCTACATACAATCAAGTAAGGAAGAATGACAATGAACAAGTAAATGACAACTGTGATGAGAGTTATGAAAGGAAAAATCAGAATGCTTTGAGAGTGTGTAATGTAGTTTTCGTTTTTGGTGGGAGTAGGAGAGCAACATATGCTCTAAGTAGATAAAGGACAGCTAAAAAACAAAAATATGTCTATGTCTCCAGCACTAGCCAGAGAAAAAAAAAAATTTTTTTGAGTCAGAGACTCACTCTGTTGCCCAGGCTGGAGAGCAGTAGCAGGCTCATGGCCATTGTAGCCTCGACCTTCTGGGATCAGACAATCCTTCTACCTCAGAATTCCAAATGGCTGGAAACACAGGTGCGCGCCACCATGCCTGACTAATTTTTTGATTTATTGGAGAGACAAGGTCTCGCCAAGTTGCCCAGGCTGGTCTTGAACCCATGAACTCAGGCAAAGTGCTAGGATTACAGATGTGAGCCACCACACCCAGCCAGAGAACATTTTTAATCTAGCTATCTTCCTATAAAGTATATTCCTACTGTGAAAAGATATATCAGATCCCAGAAACCTGATCATAATCTCCACCCCATGTAATAAACCTTCCTACCTAAAAAGAGTGTACTAATTATCTAAGACCAGTATACAGTTCACTCTGCAGCTGTATTTCTTATTATATAAATGAACAAACACACATTCTGGTTTGTAAACCAAGATTTTGTGAGATTGGTTAGTGAGTTAGGCTTTGGGTGCTAACACTGAGTTTCTGAAAGAGTAAGATTGATAATGATCTCAGACTGCTCTGTCAATAATCAGCCAGCTCATATCTATAATATTTCTCTCTCTGCTCTCTATAATTTCAATAAGTATAACATCAGGAAGTGCTAGGGAATGAGTTAAACATTTGCACAGTAAAGTACCTGAGGCCAGGCACAGGGGCACAAGCCTGTAATCCCAGCACTTTAGGAGGCTAAGGTTGGTGGACCACTTGAGTCCAGGAGTTTGAGACCAGCCTGGACAATGTAGTGAAACCGTCTCTACAAAATAATTGAGGTTGCAGTGAGCTGTGATCATGCCACTACACTCCAGCTGGGGCAACAGAGTGAGACCCTGATTCAAGAAAAAAATAAAGAACCCAGGCATAGTACAAACTCATAATTGTTAAAAGAATGAACGATAAACTTAAAGAGACTCATCACATTATTCCCACTAAATCAAGTCGCTGAGTTGCAAAAGTTGCAGTGCCCAGAGTTACAGAAAGAGCAAAGTTCTTCAAAGAAGCATATGAGTGTTTGTGTGTATAAGAACACACACAGGTACCTGCATAATGAGCATCTGTATACCTAACCCTGATTGTACCCCACACCTTTAAAATAAAAAAGTTAAAAGTTAAAAAAAAAAAAAAGAACACATGCACAGGTACATATACACCATGGAATATTATGCAGCCATAAAGAAGAACAAACATATGGACTTCACAGCAACTTGGATG
>NW_007247249.1:1207536-1208608 GCF_000164805.1 Carlito syrichta | reverse complement strand
TGTACTCCAGTCTGGGCGACAGAGTGAGACTCCAATTCAAAAAAAATAAAGTTGGTACAATTAGAAGGTAATCATATCATTGGGAATGATAGCAAGAGGGGAAAAAAAGAAAAGAAAGTAATCACTAGAATACAACCACCTGGGTCTTTCTGTTTCTCCAGCCATAACACTGAAGTGGAAGAAAACCTAAGCGAGTTTTATTTATTTAGTTTCATACAGTACATGGTCATCCTTGAATTTTCCCTTAGTGTTATGTCCCAAAATGTCCAAATGTCCTTATTCCCTAATAAATTACCCACCTGAAATTTTTGTTTGTTTGTTTGTTTTTGTTTTTTTTTTAGTTGGAGTCTTACTCTGTCACCCAGACTGGAGTGCAGTGGCCGCTCCCGGCCACCGCAGCATCGCCTGCTGGGCTCCAGCGATCCTTCCGCCTCACTCTTCCGAGTAGCCAGAATTACAGGCATGCACTACCATGCCCTGCTGATTTTTTTATTTATTGTAGAGATGAGGTCTCGCTGCCCAGGCGGGTCTCGAACCCGGGGGCTCAGGCAATCCACTCACCTCAGCCTCCCAAAGGCGCAGGATTACAGGTTGAGCCACCAAGCCCAGCTGGCACTATTTTTAAAAACAAAACAGCTTTCACATTTCTATGCTTCCATTTTCTAATTTGAAAATAAGAAAACATTTATGGAGAAGTACCATCCCTCTTACCAGATTGGATCACTGTCAGAGCTGAAAAGAGAAAATATTCTTACCTCAAAACTCAAAATTCCTTTCATGAAAAGACACATGGGTCGAAGACACTAATAATGTTGGTACAAGCCGGGCTCGGTGGCTCAGCCTGTAATCCTGCGCTTTGGGAGGCTGAGGTGAGTGAACTGCCTGAGCCCCCGGGTTCAAGACCCGCCTGGGCAACTTGACAAGACCTTGTCTCTACAATAAATCAAAAAATTAGCCGGGCATGGTAGCACACGCCTGTAGTTCCAGCTACTTAGAAGGCTGAGGCGGAAGGATCGCCGGAGCCCAGCACGAGTGGCTACTGTACTCCAGTCTGGGCGACAGAGTGAGACTC
>NW_007247249.1:1183364-1207516 GCF_000164805.1 Carlito syrichta | reverse complement strand
GATCCTTCCGCCTCAGCCTTCCGAGTAGCTGGAACTGCAGGCGCGCGCTACCACACCCGGCTCATTTTGATTTATTGTAGAGATGAGGTCTCGCCAAGTTACCCAGGCAGGTCTTGAACCCACGGGCTCAGGCAATCCACTCACCTCAGCCTTCGAAAGGCGCGGGATTACAGGCTGAGCCACCGAGCCCAGCTACCCACCTGAAATTTTTATGCCCAATTTCCTGGATGTGGTAGATATTTATTAATCCACAGTAGTTCTGAAATACTTTGTCATCAAACTCCTTTTTAAATAATGAATCATCAATTCGTCAAAGTGTTTCCATAGTAGGATAACTAATACTGTTATTGTAGACCTAGTTATCAGGCTCAAGAACTGGTAGGTAAAATAAAAAGAACAGGAGTCTTTAAGGAAAGTTAACATTCAACTTGGAATATTAGCTTAGACAAGGACTACTGAGCGTAATGGGACCACATACTCAGCACTCAAAGAGAAACAACTATAAGGAGGTTGAAAAGTTCTCCATAATAAAAATGATTACATGAGTAAGAAAGGGGTAATGCCCAAAGAAACCAAAAATACTGTCTAGATACCACTATGATTAACTTACAAGAGAAATACAAAAGGTAGAAGAGCCACATAATCAAGGACAGAGAACAATGGCATAATTTGGTGAAAAATCAGGAGACTAAAACCCAGAATGAGCCAAGGCTTGCAGAATTCTCAAGGACAACAAAAAAGAGCTTTTAAGTTGTATTCTGGGAAAGAAAGTCTCCTAACTGGTATGAACAATTTCATGCTAATTGATGACAGAATCTGAAACATACTGTACAACTATATGTCAAAGAGAATGATTATCAGAATGAAAAAGACAGAATACTGACTTGAAAGACTAAATCCTACAGAGGCGAGGAAATTGTAACACACTGCTTAAAATTCCAAATGCACTAAGGGCTCCTGGCCCAGATTAATTAAATCTCATGACTGAAAGAGCTAACAGAAGAAATATATGCACTGCTCTGGTAATCTTTCAGAAATACTGGTATGGAAAATGGAAGTGATGTGATGTAAAACTGTTGAATTCAAATGGTGCCCTCATTTTCTTTTTTTGAGTTGGAGTTTCACTCTGTTGCCCAGACTGGAGTGCACTGGCCGCTCCCAGTCACCGCAGCCTCGACCTGCTGGGCTCCGGCGATCCTTCCGCCTCAGCCTTCCAAGTAGCTGGAACTACAGGCGCGCGCTGACATACCCGGCTAATTTTTTTGATTTATTGTAGAGATGAGGTCTCACCAAGTTGCCCAGGCGGATCTCGAACCTGTGGGCTCAGGCAATCCACTCACCTCAGCCTCCCAAGGTGTGGGATTACAGGCTGAGCCACCGAGCCTGGCTCCTCACTTTCAAAAATGGTTAAAATCATAACTTGGTTAGCCTAGTACTGAGTAGGTAAGAGAGCTTATTTTCCAAAAATAATCTCAACATTATTTCCAGTCCCCCATAATATTTCAAAATCCTTTCATTTCTTTTTCTAAAAACAATTCTTCTTAAATTTAATTTTTAAAAATAGAGATGGGGTCTTTCTGTGTTGCCCAGGCTGGTCTCAAACTCCTGAGCTCAAACAATCCTTCTACCCAGGCCTCCCAAAGTGCTAGGATTACAAGTGTGAGCCACCACGTCTGGCCATCTTTTCATTTCTCATCAGGCAAATATTTAGCCCCATCCTTGAACCTGGACAGGACTTTATGATTGGTTGCCTCAAGAAACAGAATGTAGCAGAAGAGATGCTGCATGACTCACAAATTTCCCTTCCTCCTTCATGCTATGAGGAAGCCCAAAGTGGTCTATGCAGAGAGATCATGTGGAAAGGCCCATGTGGAGAAAAATGAATGCCCCATCAACAGCCAGAATCAACCCAAGACATATGAATGACTGGATCTTCAGATGATTTCAGCACCAGCCTGTTTTCCAGCTGAGACTCCGGACATCATGGAGCAGAGGCAAGTCACCCTCACCATTCCCTATTCAAACATAAGATAAGAGTCTACTATAGAAAATCAAAATTGTTTAAATTGTTTTAATTCACTCACAGAAAAAGTGATCACTAGGAGCCAGTAGGATTTCTCTTAATTTTTTTTTCAGAAAGTGTTGAGATCCTTTTGAACAAAAAGTATGTCTTATTTATTGTTGCATTTCAAACTCCCAAGAGTACCAAGCACATTGTTTAAAAAAAAAAAAAACCTACAAACATAAACTGTATTAATTTTATTTCTGTTTTTGACTTTGTTAGAATGTTAATCAAAGGAAAACTAGAGGTATAAAATATAAGAATTTCAGCATGTGATCTAACAATTGTACTGCAAACAATAACATCAAGTAAATAAAAGCATTTCTCCAAAGAAGACTGCAAATGGCCAATAAGGGCATGAAAAAGATGTTTAACATAACTAATCACTTATTTCCAGGCCTCTTCTAAAAGACGGTAATTTAAGATATGATTTCAGATTCTCTCTGATATCTTTCCCTAACATGTCACTCTGAAAACAGCCCAAATTTTCTCTGCTGCTTCTTTTTATCCACAAGTATGCCTGGAGTTACATAACTAGAAAAGCAAACAAAGTAATGAAAGACTCACCTCACCAACAACTATCATTCTTTATGTGACCTATGAAGAAAGGACAGGGTTTTAAACACAGATTCAGGCCAAGAGCAAAGGCTCACGCCTGTAATCCCAGCATTTTGGGAGGCTGAAGCAAGAGGAGTGCTTGAGCCCAGGAGTTCAAGACTAGCCTGGGCAACATAGCGAGACCTCGTCTCTATAAAAACTAAAAAACTTAACTGTGTTTAGTGGTATACGCCTTAGTTCTAGCTACTCAGAAGACTGACGCTGGAGGATTGTTTGAGCCCAGGAGGTTGAGACTGCAATGAGCTGTGATCGTGTCACTGCACTCCAGCTTGGGTAACAGAGTAAGACTCTGACTCAAAAAAATACAAATATATATTACATATACACATGTATCTATAGATAGACTCAGAATAATTTGGGAAGTTCTTTATTACTATAGTTTGCCCCCAAACCTTTTATCTCTTTTTTAAAAAGTTCCCCATTAAGTAGCAAGAATTGAGATCACGTATTAGCCTTCTTCTGTTTTAGTAGATTGTCCAGTTTCTACAATAAGGATTATTCCTGGAATCTGGCTTAGAAAAATAATTGAAGGGTTGTGGTATTTGTGGAGGTGGTTAAAAAATGGTCAGCCTTCCTGGCAGGAACCCAAGTAAAGAGAGTAGCAGAGCTCAAGATGTTTTGCTGGGTTAGCTTAAGAAAAAAAAAAAAAAGACAGATTTACAGGGACTTTTCTTCAAAGACACCAGCAAACAACAGCTATTAAGTCACTTCTGAAGACAAGATAAGCAGAGATGTATGAATGTATATACTTATTATATATGCATGTTGTGGTATGTATATATATGAGAGACTACATACATATATATCCTATCTCTAGCTATGGAGAGGGCCTAGAAGCAATGACATCCTGGTAGCCATAAGCACAACCAAGACCCAGATATTGATTTCACAGAAGTCATTTTGAAGAACTCCCACTGTCCAAGTCTGGGACAATTTGAACATCAAGGTAAATAATAACAGAGTACAACCCTTTGGGCAAAATAAAGTTATTGAGACTGTGCTGATAAAGAAAGTAGGCTTTACCCTATCGTAATACATAGCTCTACAAGGTCTATGGAATTAGAAACATTACGGTTTGGCAACCACCATAGTAATAACTGATTTAGGAAAGTACCAATAGATACTGTTGAGTAAATGTCTGATGAGAAATAGAATATTTAGAATTTCAAAGTATCTCCCACAAAATATATTAGTTAATAAACACAACATCCTTAGTCAGTAACTTCAGTGGAGAAACCTAGTAGACACATCTTAACCACTGATAAAAGCTAGCATCACCAGTAATGGAATAAATTATCATCATGTACCTCCTGATACAATGCACTGTAGCATCACTTCAGAGGTATTTCTGCCAAAAAATGCATAGATCACAAGAAAACATCAGGCAAATCCAAACTGAGGAACATTCTAAAAACGTCAAGGTCATGAAAGAGAAGGAAAGACTTAGAAACTGTTCCATATTGAAAGAGATTAAAGAGACATGACCACAAAATTTAATATCTAAACCTAGGTCTGATCCTGGACCTGTAAAGGACATTAATGGGACAAGTGGCAAAATCTGAATGGGAACTGAAGTTTGGATAGTAACACTGGGTCAATGATAATTTTCTAATTGTGATGGCTGTACTGCAAGAGTGTCTTTCAATTAATGAAACACACACCCACACATTAAAGAGTTGTGGTAGACAGTATTATCCGCCGCCAAAAGATGTCCACGTTCTAATCCCTAGAACCTGTGAATGTGACTGTTACCTTTTATAGCAAAGAGGAATACAAGTTGCAGGTGAAATTAAGGTTGTTAATAACCTGACCTTAAGATAAAGACTACCCTGAATTATTTAGATGGACTCAGTGAAATCACAAAAGTCTTTAAAAGTGGAAGAGGCTGGCAGAAGGAGGGAATCAAGAAGAAATGTGATAAAAGAAGCAGGCTCAACATTATGCAATAGGAAAACTCAATCCACCGTTGTTGGTTCTGAAGACGGAGGAAGGAGGTAACAGCCAAGGAACTCAGGTAGCCTCTAGAAGCTGGAAAAGGCAGGGAAATGGATTCTTCCCTAAAGCTTCTAGGAGGGATCAACCCAGCCAACACCTTGATTTCAGCCCAGGGAGACCTGTGTCAGACTTCTGACCTACAAACCTGTAAGATAATAAATTTGTGTTGTTTTAAGTCACTAAGTTTGAAGTAATTTGTTATGGCAACAAACAGAAAACTAATATAGATTGTGGTGCCTGAAAGGAGAGTGCTGCTGTAACAAAACCCAAGAATATGAAAGGGGCTTTGGAACTGGGCAGTAGAAAGGGACTAAAAGAATTTTGAGGACCATGACTAAAAAAAACAAAAAAACAAACAAAAAAAATAACCAAAAAAAAAAACCAGGATGAATTGCTTTGAATAGACTATTAGTAGAAATATGGATGTTGTGTTGGTAAGGATATGGAGAAATTGGAACCTTCTACACTGTTGATGGGAATGTAAATTGGCGCAGTCACTTTGAAAAACAGTGTGGCAGTTTCTCAAAATGTTAAATAGAGAGTTATCATATGATGCAGCCAATTCCACTCCTAGATATATACTCAAGAGAAATAAAATACGTGTACACTAAAACTTATACACAAATACATGGTCATGGCAGTGTTATTCCTAATAGCCAAAAAGTGGAAACAGCCAAATGTCTATCAATTGATGAATGGGCAAATAAAATGTGGCATGTCCATACAATGGAATATTTTTTAGCCATAAAAAGGAACAAAGTACTGATACATGCTAAAATGTTGATGAATTCTGAAATATTATGCTAAATAAAAGAAGCCAATCACAAAGGACCACATATTGTATGACTCCATTTATATGAAATGTTCAGAATAAGCAAGTTTAAAGATGGAAGGGACAGAGGATTGGTAATGATAGCTAAGAGGTGCAGAGTTTCTTTCTGGGGTGATGAAAATATTCTAAATTGATAGTGGAGATGACTGCACAACTTTGAATATACCAAAATCCATTGAACTGTACACTTAAAACATGTAAATTGCATAGTATATAAATTATATCTCAAAAAAGAAAGAAATACAGATGCCAAAACAGCAAATGAGGGCTCAGAAGGAAATATGTTATTCAAAACTTGTGGAGCGGGAATCCTTGTTATATAGCAGCAGAAAGTTTAGCAGAATTATGTCCTACAATAACATGCAAAGCAGAATTTACAAAGATGGTAACCTTGTTTCTTCTTGTTGTTTACAGTAAAATGCTGAAGGAAAGAGACAGACTGAGGGAAAAGTTGTTAAACAAAAAGAAACGAATACTCAGTGATTTGGAAAATTCTTTCCAGATCACAAAAAACTAAAATTAAGATATTCACTACCTAAAGAGAAAATGTCATGTGTGTGGCCATGCAGCCTTTTGTTGATACCTCAGAAAGACTGAAAGGTCAGACTATTCAGTCCATAAAAGGCTCTTTGAGGAGATTAAGCATGTTACTAGTAGATGCCCTCAACCATCTCAGCAGAAGCCAAAAATAGAGACAGGATTACTTGGAAAAGATTTCTAAGGGAGCCTCTTGTCTAATGGAGAAAATCCCCATGACACACAGGAGACCTGCAAGGTTCTTAACAATGCTATACAAACAGAAGTACTGCCAGCATGAACTAAAAGTGAGAGAAAGAAGATGAAAAGAAGGCTCTCATACCCATAAAATTCCACAGACTAGAAACAGGCTGTCAAAACTACCCAGCTGCAAAATCATGTGCCATCTGTCATGAAGGAAGGCTGGAGGGTGGAGCTATAAGCCCACAGGGACCCCAAAGGATTATTCTCAGGCCTTGGAACCAAATGGAGTTTGCCTGGCTAGATTTCAAAACTGCTTGGAAACAGAGACTCCTTTTTTCCTTCCATTTTCATCTGTAACTGTTATCCTATGTCTCTCCTACTACTGTGTTTTGAGAGCAGGTAACTTGTTTCTTGAGTTTCACAGATGAAGAGAAACTGCCTCAGGAGGGATTGGTAAAATATAACCAGAGCCTCACCCATATGTGATTTAGATAGTGAAATTCAGATGAAATTTTAAGACTCTGAGTTGATGCTGTAATGGGTTGAAACTTTTGGGAATGGGGTGAATGTATTCTGCCCGTGGGATATATATAATCTTTGAGGGTTAGACTGTGGTAGACAAAATAATGCACCCCTTCTCCAAAGGTGTCAATGTATCAATCCTCAGAATCTGTGAATATATTACTTTATATCACAAAGGGACTTTGCAGATATGACTACATGACAGAACTTGAGATGGGGATATTGTCTTGATTTATTTGGGTGTGTTCAAATGTATCACAAGGGTCCTTAGAAGTAGAAGAGGGAGGCAGAAGAAGAGGTCAGAGTGATACAAAGTGAGGACACTGGGCATAGTGGCTCACATCTGAAATCCAAGCACTTAAGGAGGCTGAGGTGAGAGGACTGCTTGAGCTCAGGAGTTTGAGACCAGCCTGGGTAGCATAACAAGACCTTGTATCTACAAAAAAATTAAAGAAAAAAAACTAGCCAGGCACAGTGGGGCTCACCTGTAGTCCCAGCTACTTGGAAGTCTGAGGTGGAAGAATCGCCTGAGCCCAGCAAGTCAAGGCTGTAATGAGCCATGATCATGTCACTATACTCCAACCTGAGAGACAGAGTGAGACTCCCAACTCAAAAAAAAAACCAAAAAAAACCAGAAGAACTCTGCTATTGCTTGCTTTGAAGAGGGAGAAAGAAGGCCACAAGCCAAGGAATGTGGGTAGCCTCTAAAAGCTGGAAGAGGTAAGGAACTTCTGGAAAAAAATACAGCCCACACAGACAACTTAATTTTAACCTAATGAGACCTATGTCATACTTTTAACCTACATAATGGTTAAAGACAAAAAAATTGTGTTATTTTAAGCCATAAGTTTGTGAAAGCTTTTATAGCAGGAGTAGAAAACCAATATGGTAATAATGGAACATCAGCTTTGCAACCTGTTCTTGAGTCATTCAGACATGTTAACAAGCTGGGAATCTGAGTTACGGTATATGGGAACTCTGTGTATCATTTCTGCCATTTTTATATAAATTTGAAATTGTTTCAAATTATTTTTTTCATTAATGGAAATTACATTTTGATTTACCAGAATTTTCTGAATATTAGTTCTGTGGGATATATTACCTTTCTAAGGCTAGAAGACAGAATTTAGTCATCTCTGTACTAAAAAGGGCTGTGGTAACCTTTATGTTAATCTCCCTTTACCCTGAAGGGTTCACCTCATCTTCATAGCTGTACTCAGTTGAACAAAAGTAAGGGAAATATCAGGTAGGCTAAGGAACAACCCTCAGCACTTTCTCTGCCTCTAGATTCTCTGGCTCCAGAACCTTTTACCTGTAGATAGTGATATGGGGGGATACAGGACGGTTTGAACATGTGTTCTTATTCCAAAACTGCTCCATCTCTTCTTTGGCTGTGGTTCCCAAAGGAACAGCACTAAAATAAAACCAGAAAATTTTAAAATTACAAGTAAGCCTGATTTATACAAAAGCAGAAAATGCCTCTATCCAAAAAAAAAAAAAAAAAAAAAAGTAAGCTGGTTTAATACTTTGCATAACAAAAATATTCTTAGGAGAGGTTAAGGTGGACTGGACAAACTCATTGTTTGTCCTCCACTTACCTTTTTTTGAGTCTGAGTCTCACTTTGCTGCCCAGGATGGAGTGTAGTGACATGCTCACGGCCACCATAGCCTCAACCTGCTATGCTCAGGCAACCCTTCCCCCCAGCCTTCCAAGTAGCTGGAACTACAGGTGCACGCCAGTATATCCAGGTAATTTTTAAAATTCATTGTAGAGAAAAGGTCCCGCCACATTGCCCAGGCTAGTCTCAAATTCCTGAGCTCAGGCAATTCTCTCGCCTCAGCCTCTCAAAGTGCTGAGATTTCAGATGTGAGCAACCACACCCGGCAATTTTTATGCCAAGTTTGATTCAGTTAATAACCTCAAAGAAGTCATATCAGAGGATAGCTCAGCTTTCTAATCTTACCCAATACACAGGTCTGGCAATAAAAAGCCCACATTTCAAAACCATTAGCATAAATGGGCTATCCTTTCCCAGGCCACTCATGCGATCTCATCCATTATTATCTGCTCTTATCTGACTTTTCAAGATTCCCTTTCAGATTCTCAAAAATCAGGAACTGAATTCAGCTCAGTACCTCTGAATAGTTTCTTGGTTCCCTTTCAGATTCTCAAAAATCAGGAACTGAATTCAGCTCAGTACCTCTGAATAGTTTCTTGGTTTCCCTTGTCACGGGGCTAGGTTGAAACAAACGGTCAAACAGCTATGCTCAACAATTTAATTTACAATGTGCCTATAGTAAACGTAATTCCATCTCTCTCAAAAAAATATTTCCCTATAGATTACTTATTAGTTATAAAAGGAAATAATAGTAACTTTATAGTAGAAAAAAACCTAGTACACATTCTTATTCAAATGATCAAAGTTTAAAATTACTGACAATGGGAAAATATGGCATCAAATGGCTTCTGATATGATGATGTACTCAAGATATAACATCACCTATAGCTCTAGCCAAAAATGCATAACCTGAAACAATCAGACAAACCCAACCTGAGGAACACTACAAAACAACTAGTCTATAGTCCCAGCTACTTGGGAGGCTGAGGCAGGAGGATCACTTGAGCCCAGGAGGCTGCAGTGAGCTATGACTGTGTCACTGCACTGCAGCCTGGATGACAGAGCAAGACTCTGTCGCAAAGAAAACAAAAAACAAAAAACTGCTCTGTATTCTTCAAAAATGTCAGTGTTATAAAAGACTAGGAAAAGCTAAAAAGGCTAAGACACCGTTCCAGATTATAGGATACTAAAGAAAGAGGACAACTAAATACAATTTGTGAGTCTGATTAGATCCTGGATGGGGACTGGGGATTATATTTCTATGAAGTACATTATTTGGAACAAATGGAAAATCTGAAAGTCAATTATATCAGATAAGAGTTCATCAATGTTAAATTTCCTGAATTTGATAATTACGCTTATATAATTACACTTGAATTTATAATTGTGCTATATAATTACAAAGACAGTTTATTTGTCCTTAAGAGAAGTGTTTACAGGTAAAGGGTCATGATATTCACAATTTACTCTCAAAGCATTCACTGAAAATAAAATAACAATAATTAAATATTTATCAGGCTGAGCCACACTAAATTGTCAATATTCAGCCAGTTATGACATACCAAAAAAACCAATTTTATGTGGTACAACCTAAAATACAGAGAGAGATCTAAGTAAACATAGCAAAATGCTAACAATAAGTAAATCTGAATAAAAGGCATATAGAACTACATCATACTTTTCTTACAACTTTTCTGAAAGTATAAAATATTTCCAAAATATAAAGTTTAAAAAAAACAAACCACAAAGGCAAGCAGCCTAGGAATAATATAGCATGAAATATATTTAAAGTCCTGGGAGCTGCCCAAATCAAAGGTTATAAGAAAAAAAAGCATTAAGGGAAGAAAGATAAAACAGAAAGAAGAGAATTAGATATGCAGGAAGGAATCAAGAAGACAAAGCAAATCAATGAAGTTAAATACAGCAGAAACGCTGAAAGTAAGAAAAGTAAGACCAAATAAATATCTTTCTTTCTTTTACTCCCAGCTGAGAAAAATAGTGACCACAATTACTAAAGTTTCAGCCAGTTGTCTACAGCAAAATGTCTGCAACTGCCTGCTTTCATACATAGCCCCCAAATCTAAGACAACAACCTATTGCTTTTTCCTCAAGGGGGGAAAGAAAGATAATGTCCAGACTCAGAAACTTACTTTCTGATACAGAGCTGAGGACTAAGGTGGGCTCGGAGGCAATGACGGCCAACATGTCTGCAAGATAAGAGAATCAAGAATCAAAATACATTTAAAATCAACTTCAGTTTGTCAACTTCTCTATTTTTGTGCTGAGATGGACTAAAAATAAGATGAAAACAATGACAGTATCCTTAATATCAGTTTCTAGTTGAAAAGCTACAACCCTAAGTAACTTGAGAATAATCAGAAATATTACCTACAAATGCAAATAAAGTTTTAACGCAACACAAATAATACAAGGTAAAGTAACCAGTTGGTAATGTTCAACAGAGAAATATAGCAAGTGATTTTTTTAAAGCTAGGTCTTACAGGTGATTAAAAGACAGGATTTAAAAAAAAAAAAAAAACAATGCCAGCTCAGGTGCAGTGGCTCACACTTATAATTCCAGCACTTTAGGAAGCCGAGGTGAGAGGATTGCTTGAGCCCACAGGTTCGAGACCAGCCTGGGCAATTTGGTGAGACCTCATCTCTACAATAAATCAAGAAAAATTAGCTGGGTGTGGTGGCACATGCCTGTAATTCCAGCTATTTGGAAGGCTGAGGCAGAAGAATTGTCTGAGCCCAGCAGGTCAAGGCTGTGGTGGCCCCAAGCAGCGAGCCACTGCACTCCAGCCTGGGCGACAGAGTGAGACTCTGACTCAAAAAAAACCAAAAACAAAAACAAAAAAAGCCATTGGCAACAGCAAGCATAAAGCTTAGTTATAGCAGAGCTATATCAAATGAATGAATGAATGAAAGGTTAAAGAACAAGGATTCTGGATGAATTTCAAGTCAAAAGTCTCTCATATAATAGTGCAAAATATATGGGAATGCAAAATGTTTTTACCAACCCCATAAAAGCATACTTAAAAGGAATACACAAGTTTTCTCTTTTTGAGTCAGAGTCTCACTCTGTTGCCAGGCTGGAGTTCAGTAGCACTCTCACAGCCACTGCAGCCTGGACCTGCTGGGCTCAGGTGATTCTTCTGCCTCTGCCTTCCAAGTAGGTGGAACTACACAGGAGTGTGCTACCACGTCCAACTTATTTTTTGATTTACTGTAGAAATGAGGTCTCACCAAGTTGCCCAGGTTGATATTGAACCCCCAAGCTCAGGCAATCCTCTCACCTCATCCTCCCAAAGTGCTGAGATTACAGGATTGATCAATTGTGCCCGGCCAGGCACACAAGTTTTCTATTAAAAAGTTGCTATTTTTGAAATGTATACATCAGTACCAAAATTGTTTTTCAAGGTAAAAACTAAGATGTACCCAGACATTCTATATAAGGAGAATTTAACTGATCCAGTTATCACGGATCAGTTGAGCATCCCTAACTAGGAAACCCAAAATCTGAAATGCTCCAAAATATGAAACCTTTTGAGCGCCAACAAGATGCTCAAAGGAAATGCTCATTGGAGCATTCTGGATTTCAGTTTAGCAATGCTCCACAACAAAATATAATGCAAATATTCCAAAATCTGACATTTTAAACAGTTCTGGTCCCCAAGCATTTCAGATAAGGGATACTCAATCTTTATTATGAAAAACACATGACCACCATACCCTTTAGTCACATAATTATATCAAGTCTTTCCAAAAGCATTTAAGGCGATCAGAATGAAGTTAGAGACTAAAAATTACAAGTAGCCGGGCTCGGTGGCTCAGCCTGTAATCCCGCACCTTTGGGAGGATGAGGTGAGTGGATTGCCTGAGCCCGCAGGTTCGAGACCCACCTGGGCAGCGAGACCTCATCTCTACAATAAATCAAAAAATCAGCCGGGTGTGGTAGCGCATGCCTGTAATTCCGGCTACTTGGAAGGCTGAGGCGGAAGGATCACCGGAGTCCAGCAGGTTGAGGCTGTGGTGGCCGGGAGCGGCCATTGCACTCCAGTCTGGGCGACAGAGTGAGACTCCAACTCAAAAAAAAAAAAAATTACAAGTACACTGATTCAACATACGTTAACATCATATTCACTACATGCAAGGCACTATAGAGACACAAGATCTTCCAAGAGCCAACGACCTTCTAAAAAAGATCATGATGTCCCTCACACCATTGACAGTAGATGCACAAACATTTCAAAAGCCTTATGCTTTACACTGGTACACTAGAAGGGTCTACTATTTGAAGAGAAAAATCCAACCAACACTTCCTTCTTTAGCTTTTCCCTCTTTCTGGCTTTAAAGGCAGGAGGTGAATACAGACATTGTGTACCAAGGCTCCCAGAAAGAAGTGGGAACAAATCTCTTTAAATCAATTGAATTGTGACTCTGAAGTTGCAGGGCATGCATTCCTCACATCAAGCTAGGCCCAGTCACTCAGCTACCCAGCAAGAGTTTGCAGATGTGGGTTGGAATCTATGGCGTGCTCTCTGTCTAGTGCTATTGTTTCCCAGACAAATACCAATGTAAACTTTCCACAAGGCCCTTACAGAAACTAGTTGCACAAATGCCATAACCTTACTGGAAATATGACAAAAGTAGATATCTACCCTTGCCTTTCATGTGAAACCAAGAACTTTGAAAATATTTTTCTCTTTTTTCACCCAAGAATAGTGCTTTATATGTTACTTCTAGAAAGCAAGAGCATTTTGTTTTATTTTTAATTAACAAGCCAAAACTTATAATTTTTAGTTAGTGTTGTCCCATTCCAAATGCACTATACATGTCTCCCCCAAATATAATCATTGTTCAAATCATTTTTGAAACTCTTCTCTGGAGTGGGGCAGCAACAGTAACATCGAAATGTCATTGGAAAGTTAAGAAGCCAGACTGGAGTCTTAGATCTGCATAAATTGTGCAATTTCAAAGAATGACTGAGCTTCAGCTTTTTCACGTATGAAATGACATTGACAATAACTATCTTACTGATGACTGGGAGAATTATATGAGAAAATGTACAGAAAAGCATTCTCTAAACTGTAATATATCACATATATGTATCATATATATCACTGGTCCCCCCCAAAGTGTTTAGAATTTACATCACATTCTTTTTAAAACCTTCAGTGGTGCTAAAAATATTCATCTGCTGAAAATGAACTTGATTTCTGGAAAAAAACAGAAGTTATTCAAAGCCAAGTCTATGTGATCAAACTGAAAAATACTATTTTTAATCTAAAACAAGATGTGACTATAATACGAGTTTCTCTTGTATGTCCTCTAAGCTTGATTTGATGGTATCCCAAAATTTCATAAATGTCTTGGTAACAGCAACAATAGATTTATAACCTTAAATGATGAACAGCAATAATTTGCATATAGGTTCTGATTAATGATTTATCATCTAACTCCCAAGCTACAAACTAAGTCTTCCTCATTCCTTTTCTCTCTCTCTCTCTCTCTGTATATATATATACATATATATATGCACGGCATCACCCAATCCTACCCTTACCATTTAGGAAACTTCATTTCAATCCATTGCTTTGGTCTATATCCTCTTCATTTCTCACTATGACTATAAGAGGAACTCCCAAACTGATCTCCCTAGCACCAATCTCTTCCCTATCATTCAATATCACCAACACTGACTTACTGAAAAATAAAGCTGGTTTCATCATTCTTCTGCCTGAAAGTCTTTAACAATTCCCCATTGTACAAGTGAAACTTTTAAGATTCAAACTGTGGGCAAACAAGGCACTTCTCATCATGGCCCAATCCAACTCTCTGCAGCTATCTTCCCACAAATTCCCTAAACTTCCACCACACTGAACGTTGCATTATGTCCAAATAGAGGAAGCCCTCTCATTGACTACATGCCTTTGCTCATGATAGTCTCTGACTAGAACCTTCCTTACAGCCTGATAAACTCATTCCTCAAGACCCAACTCCTGGATGGCAATATCACCATTTCTTTAGCCTTACTTGCCATATCTGCCATGCTCTCATACCACTTGCTCCTATCTATCAACATTTATTATGTTGTTTAATAATTAATCTATTTATTTATCTCCCCTGCTAGACTTTGCACTCCTCAAGGACAGGACTTTGGAATACTTAGCATTCATGGCACCTAAAATGTCTGACACATAAAAAGACTAAAAAATAAAAAAGGTTTGTGAACGAGTATGTTGTTTTAAAAAGTAGCCACATGAATTGAGAGTTAAACCTTATTTTTTAGAGGTGTTTCATATACAGCATTTAATACAATGAGTACTGGCCAGATAGTTAATGACTCTTGGTGACTTTGTGCTTAAGAAGCATGAACATTATTAGATAAAAACCCAGCTGTCATTAATTAATTCTCTATCTCCTTCTTGGTTTTGGCGAGTCATTCCTTGACTGAGTGACAAGGGTGTGTGTTAACTGGCTGTCTGTTCATCCCTGGCTGGTCCCCAAACTATTTAGGGAATATACAAAATATAGAGCATATATTCAAAAGCCACGATACACAATATCCTAATAACTAGTAAGTTTTAATTAGTCAAGCATTAAAAATGTTTAAATAGGGTGGAAAGGAGGAAGGACGAGACGCTGGTCTGGTCAAAGGATACAAAATTTCAGTTAGGAGAAATAAGTTCAAGAGATACACTGCACAACACGGTGACTATAGTTAACGATGACTGTAAATCTGAAAATCACTAAGAGTAGATTTTGAGTAGATTTCAAGTGTTCTCATCACAAAAAAAATGTGAGGCAATGAATGCTAATAGCTCCACTTAGCATACACAATGTATATATATTTTAAAACATCATGTTGTACATCATAAATACAATTTTAAATTTTCAGTTAAAAACAAGTAAATAAAAAATGTTAAGTTTAACCAATATTTATCTTAAGTGGGCCCAAGTTATTACCATTTTCAACTCACAAATGAGGAAACTACAATCATAAAATCAATGACTTTGATTTGTCCAAAATGGAGAACTAGAAAGCAGCTCCTAGAATTTCTTAGAAAGTATTTTCCTTTGAGGTTAAATCAACATGTTATAAATAGTTGCAACCTCCTCTGGTAAAATAGAATTAGACCGGGAACTTCTATTAAGAAAAAAAAATGGCCGGGCTCGGTGGCTCAGCCTGTAATCCCGCGCCTTTGGGAGACTGAGGTGAATGGATTGCCTGAACCCGCGGGTTCGAGACCCGCCTGGGCAGCGAGACCTCATCTCTACAATAAATCAAGAAATCAGCCGGGCGTGGTAGCGCATGCCTGTAATTCTGGCTACTTGGAAGGCTGAGGCGGAAGGATCGCCGGAGCCCAGCAGGTCGAGGCTGCGGTGGCCAGGAGCGGCCACTGCACTCCAGCCTGGGTAACAGAGTGAGACTCCAACTCAAAAAAAAAAAATGTTTTTAACTCTATATTTCTTCTCCTTTAAAGGGCCTCATAAGAAATAGAGTAGCACCCTTTCCGTGAGAGCTTCAGATTACCACTAATTAAAAAGAAATGTATTTCTTGGCATTGAATCTTAATGTAGACAGAGCTACACGACTCAAAATGATACTATCTGGACACACTTAATGAGTATGAACTTCAGCTTCTAAGTATTAACCCCCAAAATAGACGGTTTGGAATTAATACGATTATTTCAAGTTATATATTAATTCTACCAAGAGTCTCTAGCATCTACCAAAATGTGAAAAAAGATACATACGGAGATGAAAAAAACAGGGAGAAAATAAAGGATTAAGATCAACCTGATTTTGTCACCGAGGAATGATTTTGTCACAGAGAAAAACTAAACAAAGTCCCTCTATTTTTATTCTGGGTGACTGAAGTGGAAAGAGAAATGAGAGCACATTTGGGAAAATCGGGAATTGAAGTCTCAACAGCACTGAAGCTAACTTTCCATAACAAATAATTTCCAAAAATAGAGCTGGCACAAATTTTTGCTGGGATTTGTACCAGGAGTGTCTAAAGGCGCTAGTCGCTACGCCTAGTGAGGTTCTGAGGAGAGAATGCAACCCAGACACTGGAAAGTTTAGGAGGGAAGAAACTCTGGGTATGTCTCCCGACAGCTAATGCACCTTTTACAGAAAAAGTGGGCCATCCACTCCCTCGCCCAAATACAAAGAGAAACTCAAAATGAATTTCCTGGGCTGCTTCGGGGCATCGGGGGACCATTCTGGGTGCTACTGCTCCATCGCCAAGCCCAGTGGGGATCCAGGCCTCCCGCACCCTCTGCCAGGAGCCCTGAGAGTGCCCACTCACTGCCAGCAGCAGCCAGCGTTTGCAGGAGTCTGAAGCAGAGGCAAAACGCACCAAGATCTTTCTTCCCGAGATCCCTAAATACGACCTCGAAACCGTGGGACCCACGGCTGGCTGACCTCGAAGCTATTTATTTCAAGGCTCGGCTCTGGGTACGGTCCCGAGGGCCTTTTGGAGAAGACCTAGAGACCAGGAAGGGAGAAAGGAGGAAATTCGCCCCGCCCCTCGGTATGGAATAACTGACCCCGAAGCCCCAGGGAGCGCACCGGAGCAGCCGGGGATGGGAAGAGGATCGCTAGGACTCCCGAGGGCGTGGCCTTCACACCCGTGGGTCCCTTCCCTGCCCAGGCACGGGGTAAACAGCCAGTTTAAGTCTCCCGAGGGACACGGGCACCGACTCCCAGCCCCACACTAAAGTCACCTCAGCAAGAGCGCAGCCATCTTGGGTTCCGGCCTGGACGGAAGTGACGTCCGCCCCGTCACCTGTGGGCGGAGGCGGGCGGCCGTCACGTGACGGCAAGGCGTGCCTTAAGAGGCTTTCTCCGAGGGCTTCTCTGCTCAGCTGCGCCGTAGGATCGGTTGGCTTTTCCTCAGTTCGTGGCTCTTCTCCCAAGATCCCGCCCCCCTCCACTGACTTGTTCCGGAGATGGCCAGGGTTCGGCAGAAACGCCGCCGGCCCCGAGTCTGTAGCCTGTGTTCCACCTGCGGACGCATTCACGTTTTATCGCACCCGCGGACCGCAGACTTGCCCAGCTTCTTCCTCGAGGACTCCGCAGTCTGCTCCACAACCCCTCCCTCCCAGGTCGGCCCCAAAACGTCGTGGCTGGCCGGCGGAGACACTCAGGAAAAAGATGCGTTGGGCTCCCGGCGGTTTTAATGTGACGCTTCACCCAGAGACACACAAGTTGAGACCTAAACTGGGGAGTAGGAGGAGAGGCCGCCATTCCCCAGAACGAGGACCCTCCTCTACCCGCTTCGAGGAGGCCCACAGTGCCTGCCGGGTTTGAGCTGTCACATGAACCAGACGCCCACCAGGCGAGGACAACGCTCCCTTGTTGCTTGTTTCAGCGCAATGTGGGCGACACCCACAGCCAGAAGAACCTGGAATGGGGGGGCGAACACGCTTTGATTTATGTATATATACATAAACAGTGTTGAAGAATGCAAGGACAGGGATTAACTGCAGAGCACTCACGACTGAAGAGAGAAAAAGAGCGAGCGAGAAAAGAAAGGAACAGAGTGCAAAAGTTCTTGACCCTTTTGGCGCGGTAGGGTGGGGAGGAATAAATGGCACAGCCCAGAACAACTCCTATTTCTAAATAAAGCATACTGAGTTATATTAATATTCGGATCTTATTTATATTTAGCACCCCTGCACTTTTAAATAGCACTAATTCACTTATTTCTGCATCAGATGATTAATACTATTTTGCATTTCTATACTGCTTGACAAAGAAAGCACTTTCATAGACTTTAGGGTTGAAGGGGCTCTTAGGAAGCTCTCTAATCCAGCATCCTTGACAGTTCATCTTCAGGACCCTGCTCCAACACAGTTGATGATCGGCATCTTAAAAAACAAGTTTCATTTAGTGAACAGCTTAATCATTAGAAAGTTGTTCTATTACACTGCACTCCAGCCTGGGCAACAGAGTGAGACTCTGGAAAAAAGTAAGAAAGAAAACACAGTTTTCTGCCATTGAACTTCCAGTTATTGATCCTACATTGGCCCTCTGAAACTTCACCTTAACAAAACCAGTAAATGCACCTTTCACTCAGCTATTTAAATAATTTCGTTTAATATATATACTGACTTTTTGCCAGGGTCTATGAAAAGTGCTGTAGAGGATTCGAAGTCCTCAAGAAGCTTAAAGCCTTAGCAGGATCAATAAATAAATACAATAAAGAAAGTAGCGATGCCATGAAAAGGGTACAGATAAAAGGAATGGGATAAGGAGAAAATGACTACTTATAACCGGGAGGTGGGTTTAGAAATGTTTTCTTTTTTTTCAACAGTATGTTGAGTTGCTCTTTTCTAGGAATGTTGATTACAACATCCTGTAAACATTTTGATGATGATGATTTTGCCTGTGAACTTTATAAGCAAGCCTTATATTTAGAGCTCTACATCCCAAATCTAATACCAATCACCCAACCCACCAGGACTGTGCCAAGGAGTTACTGTGAGACTGGCGCTTTACACAGATGAACTTGCAATACTCATAGCAGAAACAACAGTGACACCGCACTCAACCTCTAGAATCCATAACTGCTGGAAAAGAATGTCACATTGAAATTCAAACCAAACATAAATCAAACTCTTTATTACCAGAGCTTAAAAGTTAGCAGGAGGGCCAGGCACAGTGGTGGACACCTGTAGTCCCAGCTACTTGGGAAGCCGAAGCAGGAGGATCACTTGAGCCCAGGAGCTCTTGCTATGGTGCCCAGGAGGATCACTTGAGCCTGGGCACCATAGCAAGACCCCATCTAAAAATAAAAACACAATATGTAAAAGTAAGCAGGAGGAAGAAGCAGAATCTGGCCAAGGCCTGAAGTGAGAGAAAGACAGGGGAAGGAAAGAAGGGACAACAATTCCAGATGGGAGTATGAGAGGTTTGGTGAAAGGCAAAATCATTTCAGATGATCCCGTGGAGGGAAACAAAGAAGGCAACAATCAGGAAAGCTGGGTCAGAAAGGTTTTTGCTAGATTTGCCTTAAAACTCAGCTCTCACCATGTAGACATTCCCATCACTAACTCCACCCCAAACTCTTCAGGAGCCTCCCATGATATGCCAAACTAAATCCATCCTCTTTAGCCGTCACTTAAGGTCCTTCACTAACTAGCTTCAACTTTCCTGTCCATCTTGTTTCCTATTAAGTCACTCCAAGTTCGCCCAAATGAAGTCAAAGTGGATGGCATAAGATCGGCCCTGAAGATGCCCAATACTTCACAGACAAACACAACACACACGCATGCACTTGTGTGCACACACATTTTCTCTTATTTGTCCTTGCTTTCGCTGCTCTGCCTGGTACCCCTCCTTACCTCCCTTTTCTAAAATAGCACTTCTTCAGGCTTGATTCTCATCTAATATTGCCTCCTAGACGTGACTACTCCTTTTCTGAACCTCATGTGTTAAATGAAGTTTATTTTTCATTTCTAATCACCTACATGATTTACTCAGTCTTCTTGATGTTGCAACTGTGTCTCTCTCCTTTGTACTCCAGTACTTTGTTCATTACTAAACTACTCATCATGGTTTATTATAGTGGGTTGTTGATGGTTTTGTCCTCTAATCCTCCCATCTCTGCTCCCCCACCCAAACTAGATCTGGAATTACTTGCAGGCGAGACTTAATTTTTATTCTTTTTGTATCACCTGCCTTCCCATAGTTTACACATAGCTGGTACTCAATAAAAGTGTGTTGCTTTGCTCCAAATTGATATGAACTTGGACTGTAGCATGAGGCATTGAAGGACTTCCTGACAGAGGGGGAAGGTCTTCTTCCCTGGAAATAGCCCAGTGGAGAAAAGCTATCTGGGAAGAGCCACCCAGGATGCAGGGAGACGGGGGGAAAAAAGGATTCCCAAAGGACCTGGTCATGTCAGCAAGTTTGTAGTGCAGTCTATGGTGGTCACAATGACAAAGGATGTCTGATTTTCAGAGTTCTCTAGAGGAAACCTGGCTCTTGTTCCTAGGACTGAGGCAGCGTTTTCAGGCAAGAAGACTTAGGAGGAATCCCTTTTTATGGCTTTTGGATTGAGACTCTCTGTCTATCTGTTCCTCAGAGAAGTGTGTCTGTGTCCCTCTTCCTGTCCCTCTCCCTCGCCACCCCCCAACATTCCAGCCTGGGGCAGGGAGAGGCCAGTAGACACAAAGCTTTCTGTGTATGGGGTGGTATGTGGTCCCCCCACCCCTCCACTCAGACTATACAATGCCCCTTCTGCTCCCTGCACTCTGCCCCACTCCCCACCACCTCTCAACTGCAAATGCCAGGCTGCAATTGGTTACTAGCTCAGGACAGCCCCCTCATGCTGGAGCCCTGGGGGATTTTAAACGGGTTCCAGGAATCCCCCGCTCAGGTCCTGGTCCCCCACTCTCCAACCCCACAGACGCTCTGGGCCTGGGCCCCTGCCCCTGCCCAAGCTATGGCTCCCGGGGCTCCTTCTTCCAGCCCCAGCCCTATCCTGGCTGTGCTGCTCTTCTCTTCTTTGGGTAAGTGGAGCCGCCTCAGTCTGGGAGCCTTGGGACTTAGGTGGTCTCTCAGCAGCATCCCACTGCTTCCACTGCACTCCCCACTGCTGCCAAAGAAAGAGCCAGCAGAAGTAGGAAGGTGACATTGTATTCAGAGAGAAACATACATTTAGAGGGAGGCAGTAGAGGCATGATATGAGGGCAAATGGTAGAAAGGAGTGTGGAGTGCTCCCTAGACTCAGGCTGAAAACAGTAACTTGCGCCCAGTGCCATACTAAGAGCCTAGCGGAAGCAGTGTGAGAGCTGGGATGGAGCAGAGTCAAGTGCCTGGGCCAGGCCCCACTCATTCCCTTGTGGTACAGGAGGTACCTAACCTTAGTGCCCCGAAGAAAAAGTTAGAGTATGGTCTAAAGAGGTTAGCCCACGGCTTATGGTCTCAGCTCCGCAGATCCTGTCTTTTAGTGTTTCTCTCCGTGACTCCTCGTCTATTATGTGGGTGCATGGAGCAGAAGGGAGGTTCTGTGAGATTCTGGGATCTTGTCCCTCTAAAGCTGTCTTCCTTCATAGTTGACCAGCCCTTTCCTTTGTCCCCTGGCAGATGCTGGGTGAGCAAGAGAAGGTCAAAGCAGAGTTATTTAAATAGATTCTTCCCTTCTCTGCACTGCCTTGAATCCTAGCACAATGAGTGGGTAGCAGGCAAGCCGGGGTGAAAGTGGGGGATGACAAAGGAAGGGGGACTGGATACAATGTCAAGGTTCTCCACTGTCAGCTCCGTGAGTCCTAGACTCTCCTGGGCTGTACTGTACTATTCTGGGGTACCTTGAGAAAACAGGAAGGACATGGAGGTGGAGAAGGGCATGGTAAGAGAAATGGGAGAATTAAACGTGGAGCATGAGTGGAGGGAGATGACTGTCCCAGCACCTGTGTCACTCAGCCATTGAACAGAACTGAGAAGGGCGATGGCTGATGTTATGACAGGAAGAATAGAACTCATCCTATAAATAACCTTCCTTGTTATATTGGGGATTAACAAGAAGGCTGTGAGGTGGAAGTCCCAGGAGGTGAGTAAATGATACTGGTGCTGAGGTGGGAGATTCAGGACAATGGGGTGGGGGTGACATGAGGACCCCAACATTGGTCAGAAAATGGGACATTGTTTGGTTGCCTCCTCCCCCTCCTGTAGAACAAAAGGGTCTACAGTTGCCCCTACCCAGGGCCAGCCCACACACATAGTCTCTCTGGAATGACCTTCCTTGTGTGGGTGAGTCTTGGGAGTGGCACTGGGCTAGAATGGCCAGGAGGAGGGCGAGGATGGTCCGAACCACAGAGAGCTCCCATGCAGAGTCATCTGAGCTCTGGGCATAGGGTCTTACTCTTCACCCAGCTGAGAGGGTATGAAGTCCTTCCTCCCTGATTCCCAGTTAGGAACAATCTATATGGCAAGCAGGGATTCAGCAGTGAGAGCAGTTATGCCAGGGAGGAAGACTCACAATCTCTAGTTACGTTCACTTTTTTTCTGCAAGAAATTTGTTTGTCATACTGTGAAATACTATGCAGCTATTGAAAACAAGATTGATGTCTGTGAACCAATGTAAAAAGCTCCCCTGGATACATATGAATCAAAAAAAGAAAAGAAAAAAAAGAGTGTAATGCAATGTGTTCGCAAAAAAGAAAGCACCACAAAACTATTTGTTATAAGTGCATGTATATCTTGAGTTTATTGAGTTTATATTGAATTTAAGTCATAGGAAATGCATGCACATTAAACGGATAACAGAGGTTATATCTGGGAGGGGACCATAGGAAAGAAGTTGGTTGGGGTGTGTGTTAATGGAGACCTTAGCTTTATTTCTATTGCTTGAATTGTTTATAAGAAGCACACAATATGTATTACCTGTATAATTTATAACAAATTTCAAAAACTTAAAACTGGGCACTAAAGGATAGATTAAGAGTTAGTTACTGATTGGAAGAGAAAGTGAGCCTCGAAGACAGAGCCCAACCTTGGGAAGTCCTCAAGAGAATTCTGTTACTGCTGATTTCATTTCCTCTACAGAAGTGCTGAAGAGCTTAGACAGCATCTATGCTCATCTATTCAGATTGTCCAGAGAGACCTGGGCTTCAGAATTGTTTCCGTCCCAATCCTTCCCATGGCCTGTGATCTGGGATTCCTTGATATCCTATTGATCTCACATCCCCATAACCCTTACTGGGCCCACATGCATATCTGGTTCCCCCTCTGTGCTTGCAGTGCTGTCCCCGGCCCAGGCCATTGTGGTTTACACGGACAGGGAGGTCCATGGTGCTGTGGGCTCCCGGGTGACCCTGCACTGCTCCTTCTGGTCCAGTGAGTGGGTCTCAGATGACATCTCCTTCACCTGGCGTTACCAGCCCGAAGGGGGCAGAGATGCCATTTCGGTGAGTGCGTGGGGGAAATCCTGGGGCTGGATAACAGAAAGGGGATTTCAGAGAACAACAGAAAAGAGACCTTGGACTAAGGATGGGGAGATCCTTTATGACCATAACCCAACTTTGGTAAGGTAAGTGACCATCTTTGTCATCCTTAGACCAGGACCTGTCTGCATTGCCCCCTCCCCCAGCACTGCCCTTTTCAGCCCAGGATCCCTGGCCCTGTGGCTGGAGCTAAGCTTTGACATCCCTGTTCTCACTATGGTCCTCTCACATGCTCCCCCCCCCCCCCCCCCGTTCCTCGTAGATCTTCCACTATGCCAAGGGTCAGCCCTACATCGACGAGGTGGGGACCTTCAAAGAGCGTATCCAGTGGGTAGGAGACCCTCGCTGGAAGGATGGCTCCATTGTCATACACAACCTAGACTACAGTGACAATGGCACTTTCACCTGTGACGTCAAAAACCCTCCAGACATAGTGGGAAAGACCTCTCAGGTCACGCTCTATGTCTTTGAAAAAGGTGTGAGAGGGACAGGGGACAGGGGTCTGGGAGGCAGCTCAGGGAGGGCCTCCAGGAGGACAGGTAGTCTGGAGGAGGAGGCCGAAAGCCCGGCCTAAGGACGTTCGGGCTCTGGGAGGGTGGCGCAGGCAGCCTTGGCTAGGAGTCCTGCATCCTCAACCACAGGGAATTGGCGTGGAGCTGGGAGCCACGGTTCTGGTCCCTGCTCATGCCGCCACTTGTCCTCCCGCCTCTCCTAGTGCCAACTAGATACGGGGTGGTGCTGGGAGCCGTGATCGGGGGTGTCCTCGGGGTGGTGCTGTTGCTGCTGCTGCTTTTCTACCTGGTTCGGTACTGCTGGCTGC
>NW_007247249.1:1149868-1183191 GCF_000164805.1 Carlito syrichta | reverse complement strand
GACCCCCCTCCCACCCCCACCCCGCCATCCCCCGTCTGGGTTGGGGGTGCCAAAGGAAAGCGCCGTGTCCGCCGTCGGAGCTTCCGGCGAGGCCGAACCCACAGCACCCGTTTTCCTGCAGTGCCATGGAGAAGGGGAAGTTGCACAAGGCTGGAAAGGACTCATCGAAGCGCGGGCGGCAGGTCAGCGGGTCTTGGGGCCTGGACAAGCCGGGGAGGACGCTGGGATCCGCCGGGCCTCGCGAGGGGTGGGCGGGGACCAGGCAAGCCCCGCCGGACCCGCGACTGACGTGCGCTCCCTCCCCCAGACACCCGTGCTGTACGCCATGCTGGACCACAGCAGAAGCACCAAAGCGGCCAGCGAAAAGAAGTCCAAGGGGCTGGGGGAGTCTCGCAAGGATAAGAAATAGCGGTTAGCGGGCCGGGCGGGGGCGCGGGGTTCAGGGGCGGAGGCCGCCAAAGGCCCTCAGGTGGTGGTCATCGAGATGGAGCTACGGAAGGATGAGCAGGGCTCGGAGCTCCGGCCTGCTGTCAAGTCCCCCAGCAGAACCAGCCTCAAAAACGCCCTCAAGAACATGATGGGCCTGGACTCGGACAAGTGACCGCCCCCCCAGGCCCTGCCAGCGCAGGGGGACCTAGGCGCCTCTCCTCTCCGTCTAGGCTTTCCTTCCTGGCTCCCCGCCCCGCCCTGCCCTCACCTTCCATGAGATGTAAGTTTCATTCCGGAATCCATTCCCCAGACCATTGTATTCTCACCCACTTTCACCCCCTGGCTTTCCAGGGGCTGATCCTGCCCCTCACCTGCCCCAAGGGCTGTGTGTTTGGTGCCCATCCCCCAGGCACTGAGAAGAAAGGGACCTTGATGCCCTCTGCCTTACCTCCAGGACCCTGGCATTCCCATCTTCCGCACCTCCCCCCACCCCACCCCTCTGTTTGTCTCTTCTCCCCCCACCCATCGGTGACCCATCTCTGCACTCTATCCTTCCAGCTAACACCCAGATCGCCCGGATCACACTCTCCTTCAGGGTTTATTTAGGTTGTTGATTTTTTTTTTTTAATCCATTCTTTGTTTGTTTGTTTGTTTGTTTACCCAAGCCCACGATCTGCCCTCACCCTCATGACTGAGGACCAATGACGTCATGTGGCTTTTGCAATTCCTCCCCCTCTCACATCCTTAGTGGAGAGCCAGCCCAAGCAGAGGAGCCCCTGACCTCAAGCCTCGCGATAGTGTTGGTGCCCCCTGACGACTCTGGAGCACTGTTCTGGGCCGCAAGGTCTTGGGGAAGGAGAGACAGGAGTGAGGTAATGGATCCTCCAGGTCAGGGGGTAGACAAGGTGGCAAGTGAGCCTTAAGAAATGGTTTTTAAACAACCAAACAGAAAGCAGAAAAAAACAAGTGAGAAGTAGGGGGAGAAGGAAGAGGCTGCACTTCAGCCACAGGGGATTCTTAGGGTTTTTCTACATTCTGTATATTTTCAAAGATCCAAATGTCCTTATATGTTTAATAAACACTGACATTTCCAGAAACTGCTGCCTCTGTCTCCAGTTTCCTAGTTATCCTGGGAATAATCCCTGCCCCTTTCCTATCCCCAACCTCCCACACTTGGTTTCAGCTGTTGAGCTTGTTACTTTGGTTTGGACTTTTATAGTACTGCAGAAAGAACTGAAATAGGGTCACAAGACATTCATACATTCAACAAAAATGTAGTGAGCTTATACTGTGTGCTAAACTGTCTAGCTCTGCTTTACTTGAGTTGAAACACAGACTCCTACTTCACCAAGATCTGAATTTTAAAACATCCCTGCCATTCACTAACCGTGTGACCCAGGATGGTTACTTGACTTTGGTAAACTTGCTTATATGCTTGTAAACAACTGAAATAATGATACCTCTCCGGCTTAATTCCCTGGATTTTTGTGGGAATCAAATGAGATTCTATGTATGGAAAACTTTGTAAACTATAAGTTGATATACCTGGGCAACTTGGCGAGACCTCATCTCTACAATAAATCAAAAAATTAGCCGGGTGTGGTAGTGCACGCCTGTAATTACAGTTACTTGGAAGGCTGAGGTGGAAGGATCGCCAGAGCCCAGCAGTCCAGTCTGGGTGCACTCCAGTCTGGGTGACAGAGTGAGACTCCAACTCAAAAAAAAAAAAATTAAAAACTAAAATATTAAAGAATTTAATATTTGTTTCTAGCTCTTGCCTAAGGGAGTATACTGGACAAACTAGCACAAATCCCATCCACCTTTCTAAACACACACACAACTCTGTTTTGTTGGTGCACTATTTTTACCTCTCTTTACCATTATTTACCTCTATCTACCTATATTAATAGGTATACTATTAATTCCTCATTAGCTAGTTTGTTAGTATGTCAACTTAGGTACACCATTAATATACTGGAATCCTTAAATGATTGTGGAAAAACATATATGTGTTATTTTCCCCTGGGGTTTATTGATAACCAAAAACCCCAAGATATCCACATGTAATTTCTTCCCCTTGTTAAGAGGCTAAAGATATGATGACCACTAGCTTTGACAAAACCCAGAATGCTTCCATTTATTTGAGGGGTGTCTTTTACTTCTTTTTTTTTTTTTTTCTGAGTTGGAATCTCACCCTGTTGCCTAGGCTGGAGTGCAGTGGCATGCTCACGGTAACTGTAGCCTCGACCTGCTGGGCTCAGGCCATCCTTCTGCCTCAGCCTTTCAAGCAGCTAGAATTACAGGCACGTACTACCACACCCAGCTAATTTTTTGATTTCTTGTAGAGACAAGGTCTCGCCAAGTTGCCCCGGCTGGTCTCGAACCCCTGGATTCAGGCAATCCTCTTCCCTCAGCCTCCCAAAGTGCTGGGATTACAGGCTTGAACCACTGCGCCCAGCCTTTCACTTCTTTTAAAAGAAAAGTAATCTGAATTCAGTTTCATATAAAAACTAATAGATTATATATAGCATTTTGGAAGATGAGAAAGAAATCTTAGTCACAGCTCAACAGAGTTGGAGGTATCTAAGCTCAAGATTCCTTATTAGTTAAGATGTTAAACTGTTGTTATTCTTTAGATGGTTGCAGCTGGGTACCCTGCTTAAACTTCTCTGGGTGTTATGAGAGTCAAATGAGACAACATGTCGCTTCTGAGACATAGCATAGCCCAAAGCTTCTTATTTAAATACATTTTTATTCTCAAATGTGTCAGCTACCTGCATTTTGCCAGATCAGCTTACCCAATTGTTTAATGATTCCATAAAGATTTCTGGTACCCAGAAACAGTATTTTATATCCTTTCCACCATGTATTTTCACAAGCATTACACATTTCCATGGGTTTTTACAGGACTGTACCCATTTTCCCCAATTCCCACCATCATAAGTCACATCTATCCTGTCTCTCCTCTGCAATAAAGCATTAAATAAAGCCTAGATGTGGTAGCGCGCGCCTGTAATTCCGGCTACTCGGAAGGCTGAGGTGGAAGGATCGCCGGAGCCCAGCAGGTCGAGGCTGTGGTGGCCGGGAGCGGCCACTGCACTCCAGTCTGGGCGACAGAGTGAGACTCCAACTCAAAAAAATAAAAAATAAAATAAATAAATAAATAAAACCTAGAATAATGGTTCAGGTAAAGGGAACTGGCATTGTTATATGGAAAATTTTGACTCCATCTAATTATTACTTTTAAATAAATCATTCGCAATCCTCAGAGCATTATTAATAATAACATTAATTTTGACCAGGCATGTGAGTACTTTGAGAATAATTTAAAACCTCTTTCAATGTTAACCTCAAAAAACCCCCCATCAAATTATAACCCAATTTATCAATACACATATTTTTTTAAATCTAAATAAAATGTTAGCAAATGAAATTCTACAGTGAGTTAATACAATAATACATTATGACCACAAATAACTTATGCTGGGAATGAGAGAATAGTTCAGTATCAGGAAATCTACTAATAGAATGTATTATATTAACCTAGAGGGGAAAAGATTATATAAAAAGAAGATGTTAAAAAAAACACATTGGTAACATTTAGTAGCTGTTTCTAAAAATGCTCTAGGTAAAACAGGAATAGAAATAAACATGCTAAAGACTAATTTTAAAATCATAAAAAAATATTAAATATGAAACATCGCAGCCATTGTCAATAAAATAGAAAACAAGACAGTACATCCGTTATCACTAATAATATTCAATATCTTTTTTTCTAATCAACCAATGAACAGGAACAATACTGTCTTTAAAGAATTTAGTATTGTAATAAACCAAGAACAAAGAACAGCCTGTACACATATTAGAAGAGAAAATTATCTTTATTTGCAGATAATATAATTACATTCCTAGGAAATTCATAAGATTCAACTAGAAAATTACTAAAGTAGGCCAGGTGTAACCTGTAATCCTAGCACTTGGGAGGCCAAGGCAGAAGCATCCTCAAGGCCAGGAGTACAAGATCAGCCTGGGCATCAAAGCAAGATCATGTCTTTACAAAAAAATTTAAAAATTAGACCTTGACTCAACAAAAACAGTAAAAATTCATTAGGCATGGTGGCATGTGCCTGTTGTCCCAGCTACTTGGGAGGCTGAGGCTACTTGGGAGGATCACTTGATCCCATGTATTTGAGGTTGCAGTGAGCCATGATTGAGCCACTGCACTCCAACCTTGGTGACAGAGTGAGATCCTGTCTCAAAAAGAAAAGTATTGAACTAACAAGGCAATTTGGCAGTGTGATGACAAGATAAATTATCAAAATCTATGACTAGAAATCTAACTAGAAATAGAAATAAGGAAGAAGCTCATAGATTACAGTAAAAAGAACACAAACAAACAAAAAAAAAAACAAGACAGGCACATCACCTGTATGAAGAAAATTATAAAATTCATTAAAGGACTCAAATATGTCACAATTAAAATGGAGTCATGTGTGTTAAAACAAAATTCTGGGACCAGGCTCGGTGCCTCAGCCTGTAATCCCAGCACTTAGGGAGGCAGAGCCGAGTGGACTGCCTGTGCCCGCGGGTTCGAGACCAGCCTGGGCAACTCGGCGAGACCGCATCTTTACAATAAATCAAAAATTAGCCGGGTGTGGTAGCACACACCTGTTGTTCCAGCTCCTTGGAAGGCTGTGGCAGAAGGATCACTGGAGCCCAGCAGGTCGATGCTGGGATGGCCATGAGTGTGCCACTGCCCTCCAGCCTGGGCAACAGAGTAAGACTCCAACTCAAAAAAAAAAAAAAAAATCCTGAAGAGAAGGGTTCTCATACATAAATACCTGACAACAAAAGCTATCACCAGAGACTGCAAAAATGGCAACCTTGTGCAGAGGCCATTGCAGCCTCATACCAAAAATACTTCTCTGAGGACATCTGCTCAGCAACTGTGTCCAGCCTCAGACTGGCATCACTTTCATTATTGATCCTTGTAGCAAAGGATAATTGTTTCACAATAGTTATGTAATCCTCATTTTTACATTAAAAGCTTTTGTCTTCCTTTACCTCTCTGAATTCTCACATAGTTTACTTTGGCATACATATTCCCATAGTAATGTCCTATTCCCAAATAAATACCATTTTCTTTTCAAGTCTTTCTCTCTTTGTTATTTAGATTGACAGATCTGAATACATTTTTTAAAACATGCTTAATAGAAAAAAATTATCTTTCTCCACCAATAATATTTAAAATATTCCACTGAGAATCTCAATGAGTTACCTTTAAAACTGGACCTGTTTTAAAGTCCATATGAATGAATAAATATTCAAGAACTGCTGGGAACAGTTTGAATAAGAACAATGTTCAGAAACAATGAGAAGTTTGTCCTACCACATATTAAAACTTGATATGAAACTATTGTATTCAAACAGTATGATATAAACAAATCTAGACAAATATATCAATAAAACAGAATACAGAGTCCAGAAGCATGCAAATAAGTGTGAATCACATTATTTGTATATTATAAAAATAGCATTTCAGTCTGGGTGTGATGGCATATACCTGTAGTCTCAGCTACCCAGGAGACTGAGAAGGAAGGATCACTTGAGCTCAGAAGCTCAAGACCAAAGGTCAACTTGGGCAACATAGTAAGACTCCATCCCTTTTAAAAAATGGCATTTTGGTTCAATGGTAAATAAATCGATTATTTAATAACATATATTGGCACAATTGACTTATCTGTCTGGAAGAACACAAAGTAAGATTTTTTTCCTTACAGCATATACAGAAATAAAATCTAAATGTAAACAAATACAATTAGTAGAAGAAAATATGAATATTTGTTTAATTTCCAAATAGAGAAGACCTTTAAGCAAGACAAGAAAAGCAGAAATTTTGAAATAAATTGATAAAATTTTCAACCTCTTTGTTTTTTGAGTAGGAATCTCACTCTGTTTTCCGGCTGGAGTGCAGTGGCACATTCATGGCCACCACAGCCTCAGCCTGCTGGGCTTAGGCGATTCTTCCTCCTCAGCCATCCAGGTAGCTGGAACTACAGGCATGCGCTACCATGCCCAGTTAATTTTTTGATTTATTGTAGAGAGTGGCTCTTGCCAAGTTGCCCGGGTTGGTCTTGAACCCCTGGACTCAGGCAACCCTCTTGCCTCCATCTCCCAGAGGCTGGGATTACAGGCGTGAGTCATCGCACCTGGCTACCTTCAACCTCTATAATGGCAAAATACACTATAAACAAAACCAAAAAACAATTGATCATGATGGAGAAAATACAACATATAGGAAATCTTCTCCACATTACCTATTCTATCTTCCATATGGCCACCTCCAGCTATTGCCCCATTTCTCTGCTTCCCTGTCTAGCAAAATTCCCTGAACAAGTCTAGCGTACTGTGTCTATACCTCCCATTCTCCATTCAACCCTCAAATTATGCCTCTATTCTCATGACTCCATTGAAACTACTCTTGTCAAAAGGCATTAATGATGTCTATTTTGCCAGATTTAGTGATCACTTTTCAGTCTTCCTCATTCTCTCAGCAGTGTTCAACATTATCAGCCAATACGTCATCTCCCGACTTCCTTGAAACACACTATCCTGATTTTTCTCCCATCTATTTGAGAAATGCATGAATTCAACTTAAAACAGAGATGGCAACAACCTGAACCCGTTGTGTGTCCCACACAATGTGTGTTTGTTTATTCAAACGAATGCTACAATTGGTAGTCACCAGGAAACAATCACCTTGACTTGAATATTGTTTCTCCTCCTTAGATGTGACCTGTGTCCTCACTTCTCTCATCTCTTCACCTGCCTGGCCACTCTGAGCATACGAATTTGCTTCCTTGCCTTAACACATCTGACAAACTGTTGGACAAACGTTCATGTGTGGGAGTGAGTTTGGAGAAGGAAAGTCATAATCAAACTATACACAGGGAGCTTTCCATAGTTCCTCAAATAGGCCAACAGTGATCATCTCCATCTCTGACTATGTTGACTAAGTCATAGTCCCACAGACTATTCTGTTATGCAAAGACTATATTGTAAAGATAACTTCCAGCAATTTGTATAATATAAAAATGCAAAGGAGAGATGAATACAATGATTAACATAAACAGATAAATACATATCTATAATCAGCAAATTGAACATATATCAAGTTACTACATTTCAATCTTTCTTTTCTTTTTTTTTTTTTAATCTGGTCTTCACTCTGTCACCCAGGCTGGAATGCAGTGACATGATCACAGCTTACCACAACCTCAACTTCCTGGGCTCAAGAAATCCTCCAGCCTCAGTCTCCTGAATAGCTGGGACTACAAGCATTAATCATTATACCCTGCTAATTTTTTTTTTTTTTTTTGCCAAGGCTGGTTTCGAACTCCTGAGTTCGAGCGATCCTCCCGCCTCATCCTTCCAAAGTGCAAGGATTATAGGAGTGAGCCTCCACCCACGTTCAGCCTCTCATTTCTATTAATTGGTCAAGAAGTCATAATTGAAATCTACAATCTTCTTCCACTACTCATTCTGTATTTTCCTATTCTCAGCCAGAACCTCACATATTCTCTGTGTTTTTTTCCTACATATGCATACCTATGATAAAGTTTAATTTATAAATTGGGCATAGTAAGAGATTAACAACAATGACAACCAATAAAAGAAAACAATTATAACAATATTGCCAGTATTGCACTTTGGGACCATTACTGAGTAAAATAAAGGTCACTTGAACACAAGCACTTGGACAGTTGATCTAATAATTGAGATAGCTAGGAAATGACTAATGGGTGGGTAGCCTATACAGCGTGGATACCCTGGACAAAAGTTTATTTGCGTCCCAGGCAGGACAGAGTGGGAGGGCGTGCGATTTCATCACACTACTGAGAATGGCATGCAATTTAACATGAATGAATTGTTTATTTCTGGAATTTTCCATTTAATATTGTCAGCCTGCAGATGATTCCAGATAACTGAAACCCTGAAAAGCGAAACTGCTGATAAGGATGGGGGAACTAATGTAATCTGTTTTTTGGCCTTTGGTTCAGTGGCGTACAGAGCCCAAAATGGCCAGGTGGCATTCTCAACTTCCAAGTCAATGAAACAATTGCAGTGTTCCCTGTGGACCCAATTTCCCTTTAGTACTACGTCCTTCAAACCAATAGAGCTCAAAGTTGCTGGGAAACAAAAATTCTATGTGTGGATTATTAAGTGCAATAATAAAAGAGCCACTCCCACTTCCACCAGAATCTTGAACCCACACCTTCTGGCTATGGGGAGAACCCATATAATGACCTCTCATTTCAAGCACATGCTGCATCTTGTAAGATAGATCTTCCTTCTTTCAGGTTTTCTCCCAAATGTCGTTGTGAGTCTTCAGTAAGCTATTCCACGTTTCAAATAGGCATCTGCTTCCAAGTGATGGAAAAAGTGGCAAGATCACTTAATTCCATGAACATGAGCCAGTTGCTGCACTTCCTTTGCTGCGAGTATGCTCCTTGACTAGACCCAATACCTTGGTGTATACCATGACTACGGATAAGGCATCTTGTGGGTCCACAAACCATGGTCCCAGCAAAAGTATTATAGACAAGGAATGTAAATCCATATTCAGAATGTGTCTATTGCAGTGAAGACAAATCTCTGCCCCCACCATGTTTGAAAGGGTCCAGTGTCATTTACCTGCCATCAAGTGGGTCCCTCAGGGAATCATGCATATCACAGACTCAGTGTAGCTTTCTGCCATAGACATATTATGCATTCAGCCCGCAGCATTAATCAGATCAGCCTCGAGAAAGGGAAGTCTATGTTGTTGATCTCATACACAGTCTCCATGCCTGCCAAAATGCCTACTTTGTTCAGGGTCCTAATGAGCAAGCACAGAGAAAGAGGCCTTTGGTGGGCATTCACCTAGAACATGGATATATTCACAGACTGTGTCTGTTCTGAGTGTTCCATTCACATATGTCACAGTTATGTACATAAATATAAAATATGTATATATACACATACACACAGAAAGACACAAATATATTTTTATTATAAGAAATTGGCTCACATGATTCTGAAGCCTGAGAGGTCCCAAGATCTGCAATCTGTAGGTCTGACTACCAGGAAGCTAATGGGGTAAGATCTAGTCCAAGTTTGAAGGCAAAAGAAGACCCATGTCTCAGCTCAAAGGCCATCAGGTAGTTATAGTGGATTTTCTTTGCTTGATTTAGACCTTCAACAGAATGAATGAAGCCCACCCACAATGGGAAGGGCAATCTGCTTCATCCAGTCCACTGAATGAAGCCCACCGGATCTTACACTGAGTGAGTTAAACAACACCCAGTTCATGATGAGAAGCTCAGCCCCCATCGTTACCTAATGTCTTCTCAACTTTTCCTGTCTGGCTCACTTAAGGGAGCCGAGTGTGCCACCCTGGTCTATGAGTCAGAGTCACATGTCAAGCACAGTTGATTTCTGAGTGCAGGAGACTAACAGGGGAGCATTAGGGGAGCAAAATAAAATATGAGTTATGAAATCGGAAATGTCTCAGGTTTTAAGAGAGTTATTTAACCTCTCTGAATCTGTATCATAGGAATGATAATGTGTAATAGTTAATGAGAATCAAGAAAAATGCTGAGTGCCAAATTATTAAATTTGTGTTAGAAAAAAAGTATTTCCCAGAAATATAGCTGATTCAGAATGGTCTTCACTAATACCTTCCTTCTTTGGAAAGTGCTTTGGAGTCATCTAGAGTATTTAAGTCTGATTTATCTTTCTAGATCTGAAGCCTTGCTAACACTCCCTATGTCATGTGGTGGCTTTTCCTCTTAGAAAAATAAAAATAATGAACATGACTACTAAGAAGCTGTGCCAAAATCGGTTACCCAGTTCTTTCCAGAAGAACATTGTGTTGAAACAAATGGAAGATCCAGTGCTCACAAAGTTCTTGTGAGAAACTGCTGCTGAAGAGCAAGAGGCGGCTGGGCAAGGGGGCTCACACCTGTAATCCCAGCATTTTGGGACACCAAAGCAGGAAGATTGCTTGAGGCTAGGAATTACAGACCAGTCTGGGCAACAGAGTGAGACCCCCATATCTATAAAAAGAAAAAAAAAGCAGAGAGGGTCTTGTCCACTGAGCCATGCTCCATTGAGACAGTAGAGTTTTCACTGGATTTCCTCACACCCAGTTATTCATGCTCAGCAAATAAAAGGGATCAGATCATCTACCCTGAGAAAGTAGTCACCCATTTGTAGGCAAAACCAAATGTGTGTCCTGCCCCCCCCAAAAGTAGAGACTCCTGGACTGAGTAAATGCTCACACACACACAGAAATCTCATAAGCAGCAGAGAGATGATTGTGGTGTGTGTAGTGTGTGTAGGATATGAATGTTGTTTAATATTACTTTAGTTGTAGAATAACGGTTCAACAGAATCTCTGATTCAGCTACATCTGTCCATTTATTCTTAAAGAACTAAAGTTAGAAATAGTTTAAAAACTCACTCGTTTCTTGGCAAGACCTAAAACTGGAACAAACCACACCTGATTTAAATCCCTGCTGGAGTTCTATGTAACTTAGAGCAAATCACCCAACTCTAGAAACTTGAGTTCTGTAAAGTTAAAATCTTGTTTCATGCTGCATGTAAAAGAAGAAATGAGAAGAAATATATGTAAACCATGTCACTAAGTACTTGGCATAGTGTAGAAACACTATCCCTGCTCATTCCTAGTCATCCTCTACTTCCCCTTTGTTCCTCTGTTCAGTTGAAGAAAGTAGGGGAAACTCCCAACACAGGCTCAGAGAACAGGGCCAAATTCACTGTCCATCACTGTCTGCTTTATGATTCAGACACCATCACAGCTCAGGGATCATCTTTTTGTCCTGCAGGGACTTTTTTTTTCTGCACATTAAGCAAGGCTCCCAGCTGTCTATCCTGTAGTCTCTATCCTGAGGGACTCTGTAACCTCTATCCTGCAGTGTCCAGCCCATGGTAAAGCCCTACAAATTAAGAGTTTGTTTGTTGGACTATTTTTTAGAAAGAATAGGGGTGGAGGCAGGAGAAAGACAGGATTCCTGAATTTTTATTTTATTGTTATTATTTTTTTTAGAGATGAGATAATTTATGTTACCCAGGTTGGTCTTGAACTCGTAGTCTCAAGCAATCTTCCCTTCCAAAGCGTTGGGATTATAGGCGTTAGCCACCATGCCTGGCCAGGATTCCTGGATCTTTAAGCTAGTGCTGGACATGGCTTTCCAAAAGCTTAAGGAAACAGCTCCCAAGCCAAGCTCGGTGGCTCAGCCTGTAATCCCGTGCCTTGGGAGGCCGAGGTGAGTGGATTACCTGAGCTCGCAGGTTTGAGTTGTCCGCCTGGGCAACTTGGTGAGACTTCATCTCTACAATAAATCAAAAAATTAGCCGGGTGTGGTAGCGTGCGCCTGTATTTCCAGCTACTTGGAAGGCTGAGGCGGAAGGATCACCGGAGCCCAGCAGGTCGAGGCTGTGGTGGCTGGGAGCAGCCACTGCACTCCAGTCTGGGCGACAGAGTGAGACTCCAACTTAAAAAAAAAAAAAAAGGAAATAGCACCCAATGCCCTCAGATTCAATGCCCCTTTTACTGTCCTGAAATTAAATTTATATGTAATATAACCTATTTACTTAATTTCAGAAAGTAAATAGAATGTGCTACCTATATTATAAAAGTTAAATCAAAGATTAATTTATAGTAAAGTCATAAGTATTTTAATACATTATGTTCAGGCTTGACTATACTGGAAACACATGGTGTAGAAGTCAGAGCATCAAGCCTATATGTAGAATCACTGTGAATGCAGCAGCAACACATGCAAACTGACAGGGCTATAGGTATCAGTGATGCAAATGACACAAGTGGCATTGTCATTGATGACATGGGTTTCTGAAATGGTAAACAACTATTGGTAAAGTTCTGAACAAAACAAATTATGATGTTCCTTCAATCTACACATTAGTTGTATTTATGGGAAATTCAGGGCTTAAAATGGTGCTAAAAATACGTTGTAATTTATATGTAAAATGGAGTTGAGTTCTAGGCTCCCTCAGAAAATAGCAGGTTTTTTACCTGCGAATATCCAATGGCAATGAAACTTCTTTTTTCTTTTTGAATAGGAGTCTCACTCTGTTGCCCAGGCTGAAGTGCAGTGGCATGTTCACGGCTACCACAACCTCAACCTTCTAGGCTCAGGCAATCCTTCCGCCTCAGCCTTCCAAGTAGCTGGAACCACAGATGCACACCACCACGTCCAGCGAATTTTTTTTATTTATTGTAGATATGAGGTCTCTCCAAGTTGCCCAGGTTGGTGTTGAACCCCTGTGCTCAGGTAATCCTGTCACCTCCACCTCCCACAGTGCTGGGATTACAGGCGTGGGTCACCACAACTGGCCAGCTATGAGACTTTTAAAAGTCACATGGAATGTGGGTCGATTCTTTTTTGTGCAGTAGTGTCCTGGTCATTGCAGAGTTGTCTAGTATCCTTGGCTCCCAAGTACCAGAAATAACTACTACTCTCAAGTACCAGGAACCACCACCACCACCACCACCACCACCAACAACAACCCCCCCCCCCCACACACACACTCCCCAAAAGAATACCCTCACAGATTCCCAAAATATCCCCTAGAGGGCAGTGCATCCTCCTGTTGAGGACTGATTTGTGGGAATAAATGAGGCCTGCGCCTACCCTTGAATTTGAGAAAGTTCAGGGCACTGTGATATGATAATATGAGCCTGTGGACCTTTCTTTTTTTTTTAGGTCACATGTCAGCTTCACCTCCCAAATTCTGAGACCCAGTTCTCTAATTTGCTTCAAACCACTTTTTACTCTGGAGAGCCTGGCCACATGTTCCCTTCAGGACTAGGAGAAGCCGATGGCTAAGGCACTGATACAATTCTGGAAGAAGTCTACTAGGGCAGTCGGGTAAAGCCAGGACCTAGTTCTCCCCTGGAAGGAGAGAAACAAGAGAAGGTCCAGATCTTACCTGTTCAGTCTATGAGGGCTGAGTAGGTATGCCCAAACTCCGCAAGGGAAGCTCTGCCTCTCTACCCTCTAAGCTGGGATGGACAACAATCTCAACAACCAATCTGCTGCACTTCACTTACCCAGTCCCTCATCAAGGTCATCGGATGCTGAAACCAGACTGCCTGACTTCTGGTCCTAGCTCAACAACACACTTGCTTGGGCAAGTTACTAAACATTTCTGTGCCTCAATTTCCTCACTTACAAAATGGGATAATAACAGCATCTACATCATGGAGTTGTAAGGATTAAGTGAGTTAATATATGTCAATGTGTTTAGGACAGAATCTGGCACACAGCAATTTATAAGTCTTAGCTATAATGATTGTGGTCACCATTCATGTCCTGTGGATGGCATACACCTAGGGAATCACCCCAACTTGGAGAGTAAGTATCGCTGTGGACTCTACCGCTGATGAAACCCAAGCCAACAGAGAGTTATGTCCAGGTAAAAAAACTCTCAAATGATCCAGTGGGATGGCTCCTCTTGCTTCGCTGTTGAATATCCAGATGACTCAGGTGATTGGTGGGTAAGAAAGGCCCTATGATGAGGAGATTCACCTCCCCAAGGTGGGTGGGGTGGGGGGCAAAGCTCGCATATAGGTTTTTTCTGGAAAGCAGACTCTTAGATGAAGTTTGGTGTGCTGTTTTTTTTTTAAGTTGGAGTCTCACTCTGTCACCCAGACTGGAGTGCAGTGGCACGCTCCTGGCCACCACAGCCTCAACCCGCTGGGCTCCAGAGATACTTCCGCCTCAGCCTTCCAAGTTGCTGGAATTACAGGTGTGTACTACCACACCCGGCTAATTTTTGATTTATTGTAGAGATGAGGTCTTTCCAAATTCCCCGGGTGAGTCTCGAACCCGCGGACTCAGGCAATCCACTCACCTCGGCCTCCCAAGGCGTGGGATTACAGGCTGAGCCACCGAGCCCAGCCTTAAGGATGTTACTAAGAGACATAATGTCTATGAGATCAACCCTATGGAGGGAGGGAAAGGAAGTAGTACTGGGCAGAGGGCCCTCACCTTGACTGATCCCATGGGAGCTATGAAGCTAAATGGTTCATTGAAGTTGTCCTGCATTGGTCCCACATGGCTTCCACCAGCTCAGCCTGGCAAGGACATGGCTTTGGGCTAGGCAGGTTTCTGCATCAGACAGCTAAGTGTTGTCTACACAATAGTCTTCCAGCAGCTAGGTCAACAAGCCCAGCTGGGCTTAGTGGCTCAGCATGTAATCCCACGCCTTTGGGAGTCTGAGGTGAGTGGATTACCTGAGCCCACGGGTTCGAGACCTGCCTGGGCAACTTGGCGAGACCTCATCTCTACAATAAATCAAAAAAATCAGCCGGGTGTGGTAGCACACACCTGTAGTTCCAGCTACGTGGAAGGCTGAGGCGGAAGGATCCCCGGAGCCCAGCAGGTCGAGGCTGCAGTGACCGGGAGCGGCCACTGCACTGCAGTCTGGGCGACAGAGTGAGACCCCAACTAAAAAATAAAACCAACAAGCCCTTCAAGCATCTCCTTGCCTACCATAACTGCGGTTGATACTGCATAGGATTACTGTGACTACTATATAACATAATTGCAAATAGATACACTGTGCATTGGCTACACTTCAGCCCACTACAACTTGAGCCACACTTTTACTACTCACCTGAGACCATTCAGATAGAACACTCTCACACACAAGTTACAGGAAGTGGGTGTGTTACTTACAAATAGGTAGCAAGGGACAACAGAAGAGGGAGTCAGGGTCAGCTGGTCCCCCAAGCCTCAGGAAAGCTCCCTAGAGTGGATGAAATTTTGTCTACATGTACCCAACTTGCACTGCAGCTGAGGGGCCCCAGAAAGCAGCCTGTCCTGCATTTTATACCCCAAGGAAATGTATTCATTAATCGATGGTGCTAATCATCTGTAAGATTAAGAAAACTGAGAGTCAGGCTTGGTGGTTCAGCCTGTAATCCCAGCACTTTGGGAGGCCGAGGCGAGTGGACTGCCTGAACTCGCGGGTTCGAGACCAGCCCACGCAACTTGGCTAGACCTCATCTCTACAATTAAAAAATAAAAAAAGGCCAGGCTTCGTGGCTCAGCCTGTAATCCCAGCACTTTGGGAGGCCGAGGCAAGTGGATTGCCTGAGCCCACGGGTTCAAGACCCACCCAGACAACTTGGTGAGACCTCGTCTCTACAATAAATCAAAGCATTAGCCGGGCATGGTAGTGCGCGTCTATAGTTCTGGCTACTTGAAAGGCTGAGGCGGAAGGATCGCTGGAGCCCGGCAGGTCGACGATGGAGTGGCCCCGAATGTGCCATGGCACTCCAGCCTGGGCGATGGAGTGAGATTCCAACTCAAATAAATAAATAAATAAACTAATAAATAAGAAACAAACCTCCTGACCCCAAATCCTTGGTTTTGAGAGACATAGCAGAGGAGTTACATTTGCAGAGAAGATGAAGAACAGGAAGACAGCAGCTCACTGGCAGAGTGATTCCAATGAGGGCTGGTTCCCAGGGACTGAGCACAGCAGGGACAGGGGAGCTGCCAGGAACCATCCTCACTGCAAACAATTCCAGAAATAAGGGCAACTCTGTAAGGGCAAGAGGGTAAGGGGTGGAAAGAAAGGCAAAGAGCCAGGCAGGGAGGGCAGCTCCCAAAAAGGACATTCGGGCAGGGATAAATTGCAAGAGGAGATGGAAGAGATGGAAGAGGGGAAAGCTGGTTCTGTATTAGGGCAAGATCGAGGGGAGGTCAAGGGTGCTACCCAGCAGAACAACACCAAGTTTCTGAAAATAGAATTGCGAGGCCGCCCAGGGAGCTGAATCCTGTACCTTTAGCTGCCTGAATTGCCCCCAAGCACTTCTCTCCAAATTTGGGCTTTGGGAACATATTTGAAAGTAAATCCCCTGCTCAGATCACCAGACCTCTCCCATGTTTCTCAGGACTATCATCACAGCTCTGCCACCCCCACGCGATTGAGCAAGCACCAAAAGAGATATCGGTGATATGAATGTTATATTGTGATATAATAAGAAGTATATATTTGGTCTTCCTCCTCCAGTTCTGGCACAGTGGGTCCTGGCAAAGAGCTCCAAAAACTCTTAGAATTTCCCAAGTGAGCCAGGTGCAGTGGCACGTGCCTGTAGTCTCAGCTACTTGGTAGGCTGAGGTGGCAGGATGGATTGAGTTCAGGAGTTTGAGGCTGTCGTGCGCTATGATTGCACCTGTGAATAGCCACTGCACTCTAGCCTAGGCAATATAGTGAGACCCCATCCCTAGAAGAAAAAATTAATTTAAGAAAAGTTTTAAAGAATTTCTTGAGTGATAAGAGTGAAGGGAGCATCTTTTGTTATTCATAATAAGCCCCTTTCAATCTTACGTCATTTATGCTAGTGAGGTAACTTGGAGGATAAGAAACTGGTTGCCAGAGAAACTAACCACATTATTAGAGGATTGGAACTTTTAGCCCCACCCCCTGACCTTCAGAGGGGCTGGAGATGGACTTAATCACCAGTGGTCAATGATTTAATTAGTTGTACTACATAATGAAACCTCCATAAAAACCCTAAACAAAGGGGTTTGGGATTCATAGCACTTCAGGGTCGGTGACACACTGAGGTGCTGAGAGGCTGGTGCACCCAGAGAGGGTGTGGAAGCTCCATGCACCGTCAACCCCATGTCTTTCCCTATGTGTCCCTTCCATGTGCTTGTTCCCGAGCTATATCCTTTATAATAAATTGATAACAGTAAGTAGAGGACTTTCCTGAGCCAGCCTAGAAAATTATTGACCCAAGGAAGGGGTCATAGGAGACCTGTAAGTGGTCCAGGTAGTGTCATAATTAAATTGTAGGACACCCAGTTAATGTCTGGAGAGTTGGAAAATTGTTTGATGTGAGGGAAAGACTCACACATTGGGGGTCAGAGGTGTTGAGTATAATGAAAGCAGAGTTTTGTCTTTTTAGTTTTTTTCCTTAACTGCTTCTTACACCTATCTCTACTGCTGAGCCGTTTATAATGGCATTCACCAATTCCCCCCCCAAGACCTGTGGTTTTTGCTCCACAAAACAAAGCACTCAAGAATAACTTTTGAGTGATGAGTACTTGAGCGTTCATTCCCCAGTCATAGGTGCTAGAGGGACAGGGAAGAGAAGCAGGGTTCTGGACCCCCAAGAAGGGGACCCCAGCTAAGCCTGGGCCCCCAGGAGGAGTTACAGGCCTACCAGGGAGAAGAGACTCGACTTGAGTGCCCATGGTAGGAATAAGCAGACTGGCAGAGAGGAATCAGCTTTCAGAACCTTTATTGGCTCAGCAAAAGACACCCATGTCTCTCTTTCTATCAAAACTATCTTTCCCAAAGCTATGACTGTGTTTTTGCTGCCACGCTCTTTATTAAAAATACATATGACAAGCATAACACTTTTGAAGCAAGAGATGGTAAAGAGAAAAATCATGTCAGTGCTATGCTCCGGATCAGTGTGGCAAAAACACGTCAGCAGATATTCCCCAAGCAGCAGAGCCTACAGGAGAGGGGCTGGCGGCAGAGAAACTCACCACTGCTCTAGCACCAGTCACAAAAGCTCACATCACAGGAACAGAGAGCACCTGCCTGACTATAGTGCCCACAGGGGCAGAGCAAGGTATAGCACCAATTCTCCTCTTGTGTCGGTGGAGTGAAGACACAGGAAATACTGCTACTCTGTCAGGACACACTAGACACGTAACAGGTGTGGCAATTAGGTTATCCTTGTATTTGCCTATGAGGCCAGGACTCAGGGCCACCATTAATACTATACTTGAACAGGCTCCAAATGTAACCATAGAATTCCCTCTTTTCCATGGTGACAGGAGGAGGAGGTACTTCCTTTAACGTAGGGCTTTCCCATAAATTACTGTTCAATTCTCCTAATGATCTATGACCATAGGCTTGCTAGGAAACTTTGGGATATAGATTGCATTTCAGGGATATTGTCCCTTATTTCAATTTTATTTTATTTTGTGGGGACAGGGTCTTGCTATTTTGCTCAGGCTGGTCTTGAACTCTTAGCCTCAAGTAATCCTACTGCCTCAGGTTCCCAAAGTGATGGCATCAGCCACTGCGCCTGGCTCCTTGCTTCATAGCTGCTACATAGTCTCGACTTCTATGTTCTTTGTTTTATTTCACTTAGAGACAGAGTCTTGCTCTTCTGTCACCCATGCTGAAGTACTGTGGTACAATCACAGCTCACTACAACCTCAAGTTCCTGGGCTCTAGCGATTCTCCCACCTCAGCCTCCTGAGTAGCTGGGACTACAGGCATGCACCACCACACCCAGTTAATTCTGTGTATAAACAGGGTCTCACTGTGTTGTCCAGGCTGATTTCAAACTCTTGGCCTCCCAAAGCACTAGGATTACAGACTTGACCCACTGTGTCTAGCTGACTTCTATGTTCTTAAATCATGAAAAGAAGGTAAGTACCAAGAAGTAAGGGGAAATCACAGAGATAGAAAGCGGATGCCAGAGGCTGGGAAGAGGGGAGTTGGTGAGTTATTGTTTGAAGTGTATAGTGTGTCAGTTTCACAAGATGAACAGAGATTGATAGTGGTGATGGTTGTACGATATTATGAACATATTTAATGCCACTGAACTGTGCACTTAAAAAAGGTCATGATGGTAAAGTTTATGTTATGTGTATTTTACCACGATAAAAACAATTGAAAAAGAAAAAAAGCGAGAGGGGTGGCTGAGATAGATCATTCTTTGTTCAGTCTTCAAACATTTGACTTCTGGTTTCAATGTATAGAGGTCACTTCTCCGCAATGCAAACTCACTGGAAAGTCGTTATTTTCTTTAACCCATGGTTTAAAGTCTTCGGTGTAACAGTGGTGCTCTCTAGTGAACAGAGTCTTCTCTTTCCCTCGTGTTTGATAAGCAGTTGGGGGTGGGGGGCAGTGGTGTGGGAGGAAGACAAAGCAGGAAGGAAATCTGGGGTAGGTCATTTGGGAATAGGGCGTGAGGAAGACAAGGTTTGTTTTCAGAGGAATAAGTACCAAGCATGCTCTCAGTGGAAGGAGTAGGCGAGGATGAGTGCCCTTGCAGGCGCACACTGGAGGTGGTGACAGCAGCAAGAGACAACGTGGGCAGCAAATCAAGGTGAGGGCAAGGTCGCGGGAAAGAAGGCAGTGTTGGCTTCAGTCTGCAAGTTGCTCAGATGGTGCTAGTTCCTGTTAAACCATGGGATCCGTGCAGTTGCCCTACACCTTCCCAGGACCAGCTCAGACGCACATTCATGTTTCTCCCAAGAAAAAACAGTAGCAGAGGTTAAATGACCCCATTTGAGGGGCTTTTTATTGTTTTAATTATTAAACATGCTAAAATCACAGGGTAGCTATTCCATTTCTGCCCTGACTCTACAGTGCAGCGAGTGGGAACTACAGGGGTCACTTGTTTTGTGTGGCCTCCGGGACAGCTGGACTCGGGGAATTAGAGGCAGGCAAGTTAGCAAAGCCCCAAGAACCCTTCACGTGGTACACTTTTACAGCAGCAGCTTGTGGCTTCAGCGACTTCCCCCTCTTCCTTTTCTTTCCTCCCTAAACCACCCCACTTTTCAGTCCCCCACCTGCAACCCCAGAACTGCTCTGTCTCTGTCCCCTATGGTCCTGGACTAGACGATGAGGGAGACTTTTCCTTGCCACTGCCAGTCCGTTTCCCTTCCTTGGAACTGACCTACTCAGCATGCACTACTGTGGCAAGCAGCTTGACTCAGGTCTGCCTGGGGGCAGAGGCGGAGTGGGGGGGAGGCTGCAGTGCCCCCTGAGGCTTAGATCCTGGGAGGGGAAGTTGGGGGCAGTGGTGAGAAGGATCTGCAGGGGAAAATGTGACCTGAAGTGTGAATGTTGCAACTGGCAAGCCGTGCATGTGTCCTACCCTCAGGCACCCTACTAAAGGCTGTCCCCTCCCTCCCACACTGTGGTGTTGGGGGGGGTCTCTCAACCTCAAAGCCTCTTCTTCAACTCCACAGGGAAGTATAGGTTCTGATCAAGGAGCCTTATCCCAGGGAGAAATTGGTCCACCCTCAGGCAACTGGCTGCCAACTGAAGTCTTCATCTTCCACGTATCTTCCACATTCTTTGTGCCTCTACTGCTGTGATGGCTTGAGGGGGCCAGAGAAAAGAATATAGAAGGGTTGAACCTGCCTCCAATGAGAGGCCAGAGGAACAAAGGAACAAAGACACAGGGGAGTCAGGGCTGTGGGAAAGGGGAGAAAAGGGAGCAAGGTGAAGGGCAAGGCCATTCAGGAGCTGGGGTCCTTTTTTCTTTTCTGAAATCGGCGGAATTTGCCCTGAATAGCAAGAGCAGCCTTCTCTGTCTCTGGTGCTGTCAGATCAATGTCAATCTCCTCCTCCTCCTCTGCCTTCTTGGCATTGCCAGCTTTTCCTGCAGAGAGTCGGGACACTCATGAATGAGATACCCTGCCCTGCCCCCGCCCTTTTCTCCAGGCCCCAAGTGGTTAAGGTCCCCTTTATGCTGGATTCTTGGGGTCTCCCAGGCTTCACTAGGACTGTGAAGGCCTGATCATTCTCCTCGCAGTTTGACGCAGGGTACCCAGGCTGGGAATGGCTCTAGTCACTCAGGGGAGTTTTGCTGCTCTTGGACCAACACACAAATGGCTTGTCATTACTTATGCTTAACCCTCCAGTTCAGGTCCCAACGCACACCCACTTTCCCAGCTTTCCCTCAATTTCTGATGAAGGCAGTCGCTGGGATTATCTGATGAGTTTCCTCTTATCATCGCACCAGCCGCCCTCAACCACTCCAGGCCCAGTTTCTAAAATCAAAGAGTCAATACTAGTAGGTTTATTTACTAGGAAGAAGTGGTTCCAACTTGGTTGTTCCAACCTAGTCTTCTGTCTCACTTATCCATATTCTTATTCATTTCATTGCTGATTTTAGAAACTTCCAGACTTACCCTCCTTGTCTTCACAGCCTTACATTCACCTACTTTACAAACTGCCTCAGCTACCCCCACTCACCTTTTTCTTCTAGGCCAGATGCCTGGTTGGTTGCTGGGGCTGTTTTGGTGTTAAGCTGAAAAAGAATCAGAATATGAGATATTTATGGAAGTGCTACTGCCTCAGACCTCTTAGATACTCTCAAGCCCTCCTATCACCAAGTACATTCCCTTAGTCTTTTGAAGAAGTAGGTCTTGGCCGGGCTCAGTGGCTCAGCCTGTAATCCCAGCACTTTGGGAGGCCGAGGCGAGTGAATTGCCTGAGCCCACGGGTTCGAGAGCCACCTGGGCAACTTGGCAAGACCTCGTCTCTACAATAAATAAAAAATTAGCCGGGTGTGGTAGCGCGTGCCTGTAGTTCTGGCTACTTGGAAGGCTGAGGTGGAAGGATCGCCGGAATGCCCAGCAGGTCGAGGCTGCGGTGGCCAGGAGTGTGCCACTGCACTCCAGTCTGGGCAACAGAGTGAGACTCCAAAAACAAAAACAAAAACAAAGGAAGTAGGTCTTAAGATCAGAGAGCACAAGAAAGGTCATCATCAAAATTCATCCAACAATGATTTATTGGTGCTAGGGAAACTGCAGAGAACAGAACAGACCAAAAAAACTGCCCTCATGGAGCTTATATTCTAATGCACACACACACAAATAAATAGACACATGCAATGACTATGTTGATGATGATAAGGGTTATAGAGAAAGGCAGGGGAGCGAGGTAGTAAGGATTGGATTGGATGTGACAGAGGAAATTACAGAATGTTTGTGTTTATGGACATGATCCAGTAGAGAAGGAAAAACGGTAGGAGAGAAAAAAGATCATTACTGGAGTAGGAGAGGGAGTGAGCTCTAGGGCATAGCTAGAGAGGCAGTCTCGAATCAGAGCTAGAACAGATCATCCCAGACGTTGCAGGAGGACAGAGCATATGGGCCCAGATGCAAGCAGGTGGGAACATTCAGAGAGTTTCCCCAATTGTTTCTGTTGTTGAAGGAAAACAGGTAACATGGTCACCATCCAAGATGATGAGGAAAGAGGTATTAAAGGAAGGAGGGGGAAGAGAAGGTATGAAATACTCACCTAAGAGAGTAAGTGGACAGGAATAGGATTCCTGGGAGACATAAAGGCCCCTCAGGAGGTCATGAATTTGAAGCAAGACTAATAGGCTGGTAAGAATGCTCTTCCCCTTCTCTACTCAGATGGAGAGTTAGATTAAACATAATAGTAAGGCCAAATGCAGTGGTGCACACTTGGAGTCCCAGCTACTCGGGAGGATCCCTTGAGCCCAATAGTTCAAGGCCAGCCTGGCAAGACATAGCGAGACCATGACTCTTGAAAAAAAAATCATACTAATAACACTCCTTCCTCAGAATCTATTACTAAAACTGCTTCATCTGGACATTCACTGGTCTCAAGATACAGTTCGTCTTGAGAGAGTCAGTCCCATACGAAGTGCCCTTAAAGCCACAATTGTGAGGACTTCATGTTTAACAAAGTACAAGACATGGGGCTTTCAGAAACGTTTTCACACCTAATGCTTAAAGCAGCTTGATGGAGTATATGGGTTTTACCCTGCATTTTACAAATAAAACTTTTGTTGAATGACTGTCAGATGTATGGGTTCTGCTTTAAAAAGCTAATGGAATCTAATTTATGTTCTGTAGATTATGCTGTTTCCACCCCATTCTGATACTTACCAAGCATTTACTTGTGTTCAGCACTGTTAAATATACTCAAAAGGTATAAGAGAAACAAAAGGTTCATTCAACAAACATGTCAGTGCCTAATACAAGCCAAGTATTTTTCAAGAATTGGGCACATAGCCCTCAGCAAAATAAAGTCCCTGCATTCATTAAACAGATACATCAGTTAGTGACAAATGCCATAAAAGAAAACAGAGTAGTCTGGGAAGTTCTTTCCAAAGACTGACATTTAAGTAGAGGCTTTAATGACATATAAGAACAAGCCATGTGAAAGTCTGAGAGAAGATCCTTCTGGGCAGATGAAATATAAAGTAGAAAGTCCCCAAGGAGGGTTTGTGCCTGGTATGTTCATGGAAGAGCAAGAAAACCATCAAAGCTGGAGCTAAGTAAGGGAGAGGGTATAGGAAAGAGGGTTGTATGAGCAGCCAGAATGTGTGTCTTTGGACAAGGGAAAAGCATTACAGGTTTGGGGGCAGAGGGAAACACAATCTGACATGTTTTTAACGGACTGTTCTGATTTATATGTAGAGAATAGTCTATAGTGAGGCAAGAAAAGAACTGGAGGATAGCGCTGCTGTAGTTCCAGCTACTTGGAAGGCTGAGGCAGAAGGATCGCTGGAGCCCAGCAGGTGGAGGCTGCGGTGGCCGGGAGCGGCCACTGCACTCCAGTCTGGGCGACAGAGTGAGACTCCAACTCAAAAAAATAAAATAAAATAAACAAAAAAGAACTGGAGGAAACAGGAGGGTCTTGCAGTGGGACAGGCAAGATGATGGGGCTTGGAGAGGGGTGGTTGTGACGGAGGGAGTAGGAAGCATTCAGACTTGAGACAAGTTTCCTGATAAAACAACTAGATCTGCTGGTGGATTTTTGACTCCAGGGCACTCTATCAAAGAGTTTTTCTTTAAAGGACAGCAGAGGAACTGGACAGTAGTTGGAGATGAACGTGGAGTCATGAGAGAGTGCTTGGTAAGATGGGAGAGTTAATGTATTTAAATGCTTCCAGGAAGTAGTTAGTCGAGAAGAAAAAGAACTGATGATGCAGGATCATGAGGAGATAATTACCAAAGTGATGTCGTGAATAGGCAGGAGGAAACAGATGTAGCGCATGGGTAGAGGGAGACCTTGGATAGCAAGAGGGACAGTTTACCTGCAGTACTAGAAAGTGTAGACACAAGCACGGTGGCAGATGCAGAGGGGATTTATAACAACTTTCTTCTAATTGTTTCTATTTTCTCAGGGAAACAAGAAGGACAGTTGTCAGCAGGGCGTAAAGAAGGGACAGGAAATGAGAAAGGTTTGAGGAGAATGAGCGAAATAATTATCAAAGAAAGTAAGAGAGTGAATTAACTGGTGAGATGGAGGCCGAAGCATGAGAATTGCTTGAGCCCAGTAGGTCAAGACCAGTTTGGGCAGCATAGCAAGACCCTCTGTCAATTAAAAAAAAGGAGCAGGATTGCTAGAGGATTGCTAGACAGCACAAAGGGCCCACTTAAGGTTAATGGCCATGGAGGTAAGGTGAAACCAGTGAAGATATTGCCCCTATCTTCTGGGCTAAATGAGGAGATACAACAAGTACCTAATATTTATTGCGCATTTATTATATGTTGAACATTATTCCATTTAGTCCCCTGAAATGCCTGAGGAAACGACACCCTGTTTTATAGTTGAGGAAACAGGCTTAGAAAATTTTAAGGATCTTGCCCAAGGTCAAGTCACACAATAAAAAACAGTAAACCTGGTTCAGAACCCAAGCAGATGGTCTCCACACTCTAGACTATCAGCCTATGCTGTTTCCATAAGACCAGATATTGTCACATGCTGACACTAATGTGTTAACAATTACTGAACAAGTATGCTAATATGTTAACAATTACTGAACCAGGTGGAAGAAGTCATATGGCTGTGTATTATTCTTTTTTTTAAGGAATTGTCTTAATTTCCTTTTTGGATTTTTCATTGCCAGTGTTTAGAAACACCACGATTTTTATATGTTGATCTTGTATCCAAAAACTTTGCTGAATTCATTTATTAGTTCTAATTTCTGTTTATGTGTTTGTTTGTTTGTTTGCTGTCTCACTATGTTGCCAAGGCTAGCCTTGAAATCCTGTCCTCAAGTGATCCTCTCACCTTAGCCTTCCAAAGTGCTGGAATTATGGCTTGAGCCATCACACCTAGCTTAAACTATTCTTTCAACTCTGGTAAATTTTCCCAATAAAATGTTAGAAGGAAATAAGAAAAAAATGATAATTAATAAAATTAAAATTATTAAAATTTAAAAATATTGATGCAGTGTTGTATTTGACATGGGAAAAATCTTTAAAAGTAGGTTCTAATTTTATATGGTCCAAATTGTGTATAAGATACATATATGTTTATCTGTATATATATATATTTTCATTTAAAAATCTGGAGGAACATAAACAAAAGTGTTCCTAAGCCCTATGGAATTCTTGCTTGTTCCCCTTTGATCAAAAGAAAGGTTCTATGAAAGGGAAGATTGCTCCTGATACTCTTGGGAGACTGGCCCGGTCATTACTCTTTCTCTTCCCATCATCTCCTTGTAGTCATATTTTTTCTTTAAATTTTGCATATGATCAATATTAGTCCATTAGTTACCTAGATGATACCTTCCACTATGGTATACTGTCATTACAAAGGTTTGCCCACACTGCAAAAGCATGACATGGATGGGGTATGCAGTGATAGGATAACAGCACCTGTCCAGACAAGAGGATCACAGGTTAAGAGGCAAGTTCTACAGACCCAGGATCTCTGACTTCAAAGCCTACGGTCTCTATTGGCAGCAAATTCCTGACTCTGATCCTTGCTTTAGCCATGATCCCTCTGTGTGACTCTAAACCTGGTTGCTTAATCCATCAACACTTTTCTCTCAGCCCAACCCCTCCTCTTGGAAGGACAATCTGGACCCCAGTTCTAAGTATCTCCCTGTAGGTGGCTATCTCCTTTACTTTCCTTCACCTATCAGCTGACCTTGAGAATCCTCTAGGCAGGAATACGTAAACCACACAGGCTGTCATTCCCTCCACCCTGTCAGCTGCTCCTCTTCCCGAGTCTCTCCTGAGATTACTGGCTCTAGAATGGAGCTCATCTGCCATCTGGCCCCCCACCCTGGGGGTTTCCAGCTCCATTTGGATTAAATTCATGAGAGATCACCACCCAAGAGTGATGTTCTCCCCTAGGGAGATCAGAAAGGGAGCTGGAAGGAAAAGACCCCCGACACTCACATGGCTCCTTGAGCTCTCTCACACTGGACTGAAAAGTAGTGTACTGATCTTTATTTTTTTTTTTTTTTGAGTTGGAGTCTCACTCTGTCACCCAGACTGGAGTGCAGTGGCCGTTCCTGGCCACCGTAGCCTCGACCTGTTGGGGCTCCGGCGATCCTTCTGCCTCAGCCTTCCAAGTAGCTGGAAGTACAGGCGCACGCTACCATGCCCAGCTAATTTTTTTATTTTATTGTAGAGATGAGGTCTCACCAAGTTGCCCAGGCGGGTCTCAAACCCACGGGCTCAGGCAATCCACTCACCTCAGCCTCCCAAAGCGCAGGATTACAGGCTGAGCCACCGAGCCCGGCTTGTACTGACCTTTAGCCTCCAACCCCTCCTTCTACCTCTCCAGCCAGCGCTCACAACAACCACTCTGGACACTCTGGGTTTCTGAATTTGGTTGTTTGTGAATTGCTGAGGTTGAAGTGGGAGTGGTTAGATCACAAGTTGTCAGCTCCCACCCTGGCTTCTGCCTCAACTCTCCTGTTTCTTTTCCAGAAATGCAGCAATTCTAGAATTAAGGACTTCTGCTATATCACCTGCAAGCCATCAGGCTAACAACACTTTAGGTAAATCAAGGAGGCGTGGAGGTCCACTCTGGGTGAACCCCAAACTACATACTCTGTAAGAGTATCTCAACACAAACACACCTCCAGAGGAGCGAGGCCCACCGGCAAGATCTGTTAGCAGGTCAGCGCTTCTTAGCCTCCCAGCCCCTCATTCTAGCTAGGTGTGGATCACAAACCTCTCAGGTGCTCTCCTATTCCTGTCAGTATTGAGCATTGCCGGGCACGTGGCTCATGTCTGTAATCCCAGCATTTTGAGAGGTGGAGGTGAGAGGATTGCCTGAGCCCAGGGGTTCAAGACCAGCCTGGACAACTTGGCAAGACTTCGTCTCTACAATAAATTAAAAAATTAGCCGGGCATGGTGGCGTGTACCTGTAGTTCCAGCTACTTGGAAAGCTGAGGCAGAAGGATCATCTGAGCCCAGAAGGTCAAGGGTACCGTGTCTGTGAGTGTGCCACTGCACTCAAGCCTGGGCAACAGAGTGTGACTGACTTAAGAAAAAAAACTGAGCTTTCCCAATCAGAAATAATAACAGTGAAATGGTTTGGCAATCCTTCCTTCTCCTAATGTAGCCCAGGCTGGAATACAGTGGCATGCTAACGGCCACTGCAGCCTCGACCTGCTGGGCTCAGGTGATCCTTCCACCTCAGCCTTCCAAGTAGTTGGGACCATAGGCATGTACCATCACACCCGGCTAATTTTTTTTTTTAATTTATTGTAGCGACAAGGTCTCGCCATGTTGTTCAGGCTGGTCTCGAACCCCTGAGCTCAGGCAATCCTCTCACCTCTGCCTCCCAAAGGTCAGTCACTTTTCTAAGCACTTTACAAACATTAACACATTGAATCATTGTAACAGCTCTATACAACTATACAATAAGTATTATTATTATTCCTGTTTTACAGAGAAGGAAACTGAGGTCAAGAGAGGTTAATTATTTTGTCTAACTAAGGTCATAGAAGTAAGTCACAAAGTCAGGATTTGACCAAGGCAGTCTGTCTCTCAAGACCAACCCTTAATCATTATGCTATGCTCGCTCTCATTGAAAGTATGGGCATGTGTGTGCATGCGCGTTTGTACACACGGGGAAGATGTCCAGTTGAGATTAACTTGACAAGATAGCAGAGCAGTCCCCAAGTAGGGCAGTCTTGGGGAATCATGATTTCCTTCCATTCCTTTTTTTTTTTTTTTTTTTTTGAGTTGGAGTCTCACTCTGTCGCCCAGACTGGAGTGCAGTGGCAGCTCCCGGCCACCACAGCCTCCACCCGCTGGGCTCTGGCGATCCTTTCGCCTCAGCCTTCCAAGTAGCTGGAATTACAAGCATACGCTACCACACCCGGCTAATTTTTAAAAATTTATTGTAGAGATGAGGTCTTGCTTGCCCAAGCGGTTCTCAAACCCGCAGGCTCAGGCAATCCACTTACCTCGGCCTCCCAAAGCTCTGGGATTACAGGCTGAGCCACCGAGCCCAGCCTCCTTCCATTCCTAGAGTTAGGTAGCTGGTTAGATCATCTCTGCTAGTTGATCTAACCACCCCAATTCTGGCTTTCATCTTAATGTTTGCTCAGTGGGCCTCCTGACACACACCAGGCTGATCCCTAGGGGACAGTCTAGTATATCTGTGTGCTCTTTACTCACAGGGCCAGATCCTAGCCCTTCAGAGTCTGAGGATTCCATGTGTAAGATCATCCCAATAGCTTCCATTTCGAGCCCTGCTCTCACTTATTTGATTCAAGCCTGTATTCCAAGTTTCTAGGAGCTTGGAGCTTGGTTCAGTTCAGCCTCACTGCCTATACAGGACTGTTTCTCACTTCTCAAAGCATACCAAACACTAATTAGCAACCGTGCAGCCCATCAACTCTTGACTTTCCCTAGAGGGCCTAGTTTCCTTGCCTACCTTCCTGTCTTCCTTTCCTCCTCACCTCTGGGTCTGATGTGCACCAGTGTTCCATTCCATCATCTTGGTGGTGCTGACAATTCCCCTTGAGTACTGTTTTGTTTCCTCTGCAGCTCAAAGCTATGGATCCTCCCTCCCATGGGGAAGGCAAAGAAGGAGTGGCCTGCTTAGGGGTCTTTTTCCATTAGGCTTTGAGACGCAGAGAAGGACATGGCAACATCCTCTCTTTCCCTAATACTTTCCCCAAGAGTACCCACCCTTTCTATTTCCTCTCACTTCCAGCAAAGGAAAGCATGACACACTTGCCTTTTCCACTTTCACCCAAGGCCCTATCAGCATTCAGATGATGTCTTGTCTTTCCACCTGAGCTCCAGATCCCATCCCCTTTCTCCTTCTCAAGAATCTTGACTTACCAGGCCAGGCCCCTTTACTCTCTCAGGTGTAAAGCTTCGCCCTTTCTTTAAATAAATAAATAAAAGTCTTCCTTAATCTGAATTTCTTTTTCAACTACTATTAGAGTAAAAAGAAGCAGGTCTAGGACCAAGCCTTGAAGAACATCAATACCAAAAGGTTAGGGATTACCCTGGTCTCATCACTATATGTTATATGTATCAAAACATCACTACATACTCCATGAACACGTACAACTGTTATTTGTGAATCTTAGAAAGTAAATTTAAAATAAATAAATAAAAGCTTATCAGAAACACTTTTTTTTTTAAATTATTTAAATAATATATATAGCCGGGCTCGGTGGTTCAGCCTGTAATCCCGCACCTTTGGGAGGCTGAGGTGAGTGGAATGCCTGAGCCCGCAGGTTCGAGACCCGCCTGGGCAACTTGGCGAGACCTCATCTCTATAATAAATCAAAAATTAGCAGGGCGCGGTAGCGCGTGCCTGTAGTTCCAGCTACTCGGAAGGCTGAGGCGGAAGGATCGCCGGAGCCCAGCAGGTCGAGGCTGCAGTGGCTGGGAGCAGCCACTGCACTCCAGTCTGGGTGACAGAGTGAGACTCCAACTCAAAAAAACAAAAAAATAATAATATATATATATATATATATATATTTTGCCAGGCGCAGTGGCTCACGTTTATAATTCCAGCACTTTGGGAGGCTGAGGCAGGAGGATTGCTTGCGACCAGAAGTTTGAGACCAGCCGGGACAACATAGCAAGACCTCTTCTCTACAAAAAATAAAAAATTAGTTGAGCATGGTGGTGTATACCTCTAGCCCCAGATACTTGGAAGGCTGAGGCAAAAGGGATCATCTGAGTCTAGAAGAGAGAGGCTGTGGTAAGCTGTGATCATGCTACTGCTCTCTAGCCTGGGCAACAGAGTGAGACTTCGACTCAAACAAATAAATAAAATAATAAAATTTAAATATATATATATATGCACATACACACACACACACACACACACATACATATATAGCTCAAAAAGGTTAAAAAGATCTTTTCAACAAATAGTATTGGAATAATTGTACAGCCATATGCAAAAAAAAAAACAAAAATGATATGCCTCAATCCATAACTTCCACCTTATACAAAAATTAATTCAAAGTAGATATAAAATTAAAACTATAAAACTTTTAGAAGAAAACATAGAAAAAAATCTTTGCAACTGCTCATTGTTTTTGTTTGTTTGTTTGTTTTTTGAGTTGGAGTCTCACTCCATCACCCAGACTGGAGTGCAGTGGCACGCTCCCGGCCACTGCAGTGTCTACCTGCTGGGCTCCAGCGATCCTTCCGCCTCAGCCTTCCAAGTAACTGGAACTACATTCCTGGCTAATTTTTAAAAATTTATTGTAGAGATGAGGTCTCACCAAGTTGCCCGGGTGGGTCTTGAACCCACGGGCTCAGGCAATCCACTCACCTCAGCCTCCCAAAGCGCTGGGATTACAGGCTGAGTCACCAAGCCCGGCCTGCAACTACTCTTTGAAAGACACTCATCAGAGAATGAAAAGACAGGCTAGACTGGAAGAAAATATTTGCAAATCAAATATCTGATAAAAGACTTGTATATAGAACAAGTTTTGAAAGAACTTTTAAATCTCTATAATAAGAATACAATTTTAGTCATTTGGGAAATTCCAATTAAAGCCCAATGAGATACTACTGCATACCTCTTAGAATTTTTTGTATTTCATGGTAATACCATGTGTGGCAAAGATACAGAGCAACTGGAACTTGAACTTCCACACATTGCCGGCGGGAATGCAAAATGGCACAGCAACTTTGGCAGTTTCTTAAGCATACATTTACCATGCAACCTAACATTCCTTCTCCTAATTACCCAAGGGGAATTAAAACTTATGTCCACACATAAACCTGTAAGTGAATGTTCGTAACAGCTTTACTTGGACAGCAATTGTCAAAAACTAGAAAAAATCCAAAGTCGGTGTCTGGTGAGGGCCCACTTCCCATTTGTAGAGAGCTGCCTTTTTGCTGTATTCTCACATGGTAGAAGGAGAGAGGGATCTCTCTGGGGTCCCCTTATAAGGGCAATAATCCCATCCATGAAGTCTCTGCCCTCCCTCATGACCTAATCACCTCCTAAAGACCCCGCCTCTTATTACCATCATCTTGGGGGTTAGGATTCCAATATGTGGATTTAGGGGGACACAAACATTCGGACCATTGCACACCTTAACACCATTGTTGCTTTTCTTTGTTTTGAGTCAAGAGTCTCACTCTGCTACCCAAGCTGGAGTGCAGTGGCATGCTCACAGCCACTGTAGTCTCCCTGCAGGGCTCAGGCAATCCTGCTTCAGCCTTCCAAATAGCTGAAACTACAAGTGTGCACCACCATGCCCAGTTAATTTTTTGCTTTATTGTAGAGACAAGGTGTCATCATGTGCCCAGGCTGGTCTCGCACCTGTGGCCTCAGCAATCCTCTTGCCTCCACTTCCCAAAGTGCTGGGATTACAGGCATGAGCCACTGTGCCCAACCAGCACCATTATTGCTTACATGGATCTTGTAGTAGCCCAAGTAGCTACAGATGCTCTATCCTCAGAATAAAGAACACAATTTTAATACTGCCTAAAAAGTCCTCCATTACGCAGCCTGATTACCTTAGGAACGTCATCTCTGGAACATACCATGTTCCTTCCCACTTTAGGGCCCTGACATTTGGTTCTTTTATCCCTGTATCCCTTTTATCTTGTTAATTCCTACTGATTATTGACACATGTGTCTGTTAAACACATGTTTCATTAAGTCTTTGTTAAATGAATGAAGAGAGCCCTTACTCTGCTTTACTTGTTACCTCATCTAAATTCCTGAAATAAAATTTGTTTTCAGACAGTCGAGGACCTAGTTCAGAGATTATGGAAAAGGGTTATCAGAAGCCAGGCCACTGCATTTCTTCACTTTAGCATATGTACCTGAAAAAGACTTGAGGATCAGGGAGACCTTCTCATGACGTATGTTTCCTATTCCCTGTACTACAGTTACTGAGTGTTTGTCTTATTTCTCCCTCCCCACCCTCAGCATCTCACTAGATTTTATTTCCTTAAGATCACAGTCCAGTCGGGCTCGGTGGCTCAGCCTGTAATCCCGCGCTTTGGGAGGCCAAGGTGTGTGGATTGCCTGAGCCCGTGGGTTTGAGACCTGCCTGGGCAACTTGGTGAGACCTCATCTCTACAATAAAAAAAAAAAAAAAAAAATTAGCCAGGCGTGGTAGCGCGTGCCTGTAGTTCCAGCTACTTGGAAGGCTGAGGCGGAAGGATCGCCGGAGCCCAGCAGGTCGAGGCTGCGGTGGCCAGGAGCAGCCACTGCACTCCAGTCTGGGCAACGGAGTGAGACTCCAAATAAAAAAAAAAAAGATCACAGTCCATAGAACTTATTTATTTGTGTATCACCTACAATAACTGCAACTAACACATAGTAGGTATTCAATAGATGTTTGTTTATGTGCATTAAAATTTTCTTAGACCTTACTATCACATAGAGAATGAGAGTAAGAGAAAAAAATAAAGAAATTCTTAGGCTTCAAATTCCCAGGAGCAGCAATGTGGCATATCAGATGGAGTCAGACAGATAAAGGTTCACACCCTGGATCTGCATTGACTACCTGTTCAAATCTCAGCTCTGCCATTCCTAACTGTGTGACATTAGGTAAATTATTTAGTTTTGCTGTATTCAGACTCCTCATCTGCAGAAGAGAGTAATATCTATCTTGAAAGGCAAAAAGAACTAGAGAAAATGTATGCAAAATGCCTAGAGTATATGAAATACATATTTATTTTGAAGAAATAGAACCCTGGGTTGAACATAAGACTAGGTCTAGTTTGAGTTGCTGAGGTATTGCATGATGGATTACTGGAACCAAAGAGTAGAGTTGCCACAGAGTGTGGGTCTGCATTAAGTGGAACTGAAGGTGGAAGAGAACACCTGGGGTTGTTCTAAGGCCCCC
>NW_007247249.1:1142307-1149848 GCF_000164805.1 Carlito syrichta | reverse complement strand
CCCCCCCCCCCCCCCGAGGATTATTCTACTACCTCAGAAGTTTCACAAATGATCTTTTTTTACACTAAACCAATGCTGGAAATCACATTCTGCCTGTCTTCCCAATATCTGTCCCCCAAAATGCTGAGAATGGCTCTAAACCTCTGGGAGCCCTTAGATGTCTCTCCTTGTTTTTTTTTTCTTCTTGAGTTATAGACCATAGAGAGATCAGTGCTCGGGAGTAACTAAATCGGAGCTCCTTGATCAAGTCCTTTTGTCTACCTTTCTATCACAAAGACAATTGTATACGTCCTATTCCTTGCCTCCCAAGGTAGTACTGCGTTGGCAAGCACCTAAAGATAGTCAAAGAAGTAGCAACGTAGGTGCTCTTTTCCTGCTGCTACTCTTGGGGAATAGATACCCTGTCACTCTAGGCTCCACTCTCCCTGCCCTCTTCTCAAGCTGTGTTCCTTCCTTCCTTTGTGGCTTTCATCTTTAATGGCGTTGCCACAGCAACTATTGTCACCAGAAGAGGGAAGATAGTGTCACCCCTTCTGCTCTAACCAGTGAATTGGAACTAACTACCCAGGAATAAACTACCCAGATTTCCCCATACTCCTCATCCCACTGGGTTCCTTAAAGAGAGATCGCAGGTTGTTAACAGCAGCAAGAAACAGGAATACGGGCCACCTCCTCACACCAGGACCACCTATACCTGCACTGGCAGGATATAGCTGGGATGCTGTGCAGATGAAACATTATAAACACCTTATAGCACTTACTGCCAGAAGCACTTAGTTTAGATGAACAGTCACAGGTACTCAGAATCCTGTTCAACAGTTCAGGGCACAGAAACCTAAAAAGGGACTGCATCCTAAAAGTCCTAAATATGAGCCTAAAAAAAGCCCTTTTCTTCCCTTTGTATTGTCATAAATCCCAGGCTTCATAAACTCCCTGCTGGTTCCAGAGGTGCAGGAAGTAAAGGGGCGGGAGTTAGCAGATCTGCTTCCAAGTGGTGACAAAGAGGCTTTGCCCCCCAACCCCCAGGGACCCTTCTATCCCTGTTGACGTATTCTCCCCCAGTGTTAAATGAAGGCCACTGCTAAAGGAGCTTAGAGAGTCTCTGGGATCCTCTGGTGCCCTGGAAGACCCTGGACTGCTGTTTTTAGAGCACTGTTGGAACTGTTTCAATTCTTCCAGCGCAGCAACCAGCTGCAGTCCTCGCACAGCTTCAGAAAGACTTGTTCAAGGTCACCCTCAAGAGAATAACAGAAAAAGAGCTAGGAGTCCTTACTCCAGGTTCTACATACACACACTCACCTCTCAATATATGGAATATTCCCCCAGTGTCCTGTACCTCAGTTGCCTCCAAAGATAGGAATAGAACCTCAGTAGTTCTAGCTCTCAAGTCCCCTGGTTGGTCCCTCTCCTGTTAGCTACCTCACCCTGTTTCCTGGAATAGCAGTACCCACCCCACACTGGAGTCAGAGGCAGAAGTCCTTGGCCATGCCAGCTCATGACATGCAGTGAGTCAACAGCCCCAGCCCATTCTTCCCAGCATGGGCTGCCACAGTTTAATGAGTGGTTATTTGTGGTATTCAGCCTGGAACAGTGCCTTCACCCCATACTGGGGGACAGGGGGTGAGGGATGGAGTAGAGCCAAAGCATCATTTATTACTATAATCTTCAATGCCCATCCCACCTTTGGCGTTAACATCCCAAAATAAATATATTAATCCCCCTCCTCCACAGCCTACAAAGCCAACACTCAGCTGGAGGGCTTTGTGTGGGAGGGAGGCAGCACCACCCACAACAGAATGGTAAATGGCACCTCTCTTCCCTGTGGGGTGCTGGGAAACCCAGGTGGGTATGCCTCCGGAACCAGGCTGGAGGAGAGCAGGAACCAGGCTCCAGTGAAGAGAATGGGACAAGGTCTAGATTTCTAGGCACTTGGCAGGAGGCAGATCTCTTGGGGAAAAATGCTTAGGGATCTGCTCTGATGTAGCTTACTCTTGCAGCTAGAATAACGCTAGGGCAAGTCAAGCCATTCTGAGTAGCAGGTCTGAAGCATGGGTTTAGATAACCACGCACTCCGGGTTCTGAAATCCCAGTAGGCGTTCATCACTTACCTCACCAGTCTAATGTATTCATCTTTCTTCATCTTACCTTTCTCCTTTCAAAGCCTTTGTATTCCTCACTTGGAAGTCAAGTGACCAAACTAAGGAGAACTAAACATCAGTGACTGTTGGGTCATCAGGGGCACCCGTTTTACTTAGACATCTGCTTTCCGGCACTGGGTACTTCCAGTCAAATCGAGTTTTTAAAGATTGCTGTCATAGTAATAGACTTGATTTCAGGAAGAAAACCTCTCTTCCTGGTCCCTGATGCTCTGCAATATGAAAGTCCGTGAGGGACATCAAAACTAAAAACCCTGGAAGGAGGGTCTCCAGGCTTCCCCCTCCCTCACCCCGCCAGCTCACCTATTCTGCTCTAGCACATTTACCGCACCCATTCTTAAGATAGCTTCCTGCATAAGGGTAGCTAGTATGTGGCCTGCCTCGTATCTACCCAAATGTACTCTGTTGATAAATATCGTCTCATGCTAGTCTCTCTTCTGTCTCTGTCCCCTTGCTCAGCATTATCAGTTCACATTGCTTATATTTCTTATGGAAAGTATCTGCAATATATTCATTAAAAGTTGTGTACAAGTCAAATCATTCTATATTCACCAGGGTAACATGTTAATGGAGTCTTAGGAAAGGTTCTTTTAGGATGAGAAGTCAGCAATCTTGGTTTCTAGTACTGTGTAAATTTAGATAAGTTTTGGGCCTCAGTTTCCTCACCTGAAAAATGAGAAGATGGAACCAGGTGATTTTTAGGACTCCTTATCAGATCTAAAATTATATCACTAAAATGTTCTTATTTTATTTATTTTTTAGAAATGGAGTCTCAATCTGTTGTCCAGGATAGAGAACAGTGGTGGGTTCATAGCTTACTGCAGCCTCAAACTCCTGGGTTTAAGCAATCTTCCCACCTCATCCTCCTGAGTAGCTGGGACAACAGGCACATGCCACCATGCCCAGCTTGTTTTGATATTTTATTTGAGGTTTTCTTGGTGAAAGATATACTTGTCTTTCCATCTTGAAGAATTTTTTGCAAAACTAAGTTTATTTTTTTCATAATAAAATAGACCTTTTTTTTTGAGTTGGAGTCTCACTCTGTCACCCAGGCTGGAGTGCAGTGGCAGGCTCATGACCACCACAGCCTTGACCTGATGGGCTCAGAAGATCCTTCCACCTCAGCCTTGCAAGTAGCTGGAACCACAGCCATGTACCAGCATGCCCAGTTAATTTTTTTTTTTTTTTTTTTTTTTTGAGTTGGACTCCCACTCTGTCACCCAGACTGGAGTGCAGTGGCCACTCCTCGACCTGCTGGGCTCCGGTGATCCTCCTGCCTCAGCCTTCCAAGTAGCTGGAACTACAGGCGCGCGCTACTACGCCCGGCTAGTTTTTGATTTATTGTAGAGATGAGGTCTCGCCAAGTTGCCCGGGCAGGTCTCCAACCCACGGGCTCAGGCAATCCTCTCGCCTCGGCCTCCCAAAGTGCTGGGATTACAGGCTGAGTCACCGAGCCCAGGCCCAGTTAATTTTTTTTATTTACTGTAGAGACGAGGTCTCACCATGTTGCCCAGGCTGGTCCTGAACCCATGGGTTCAGGCAATCTTCTTGCCTCTGCCTCTCAAAGTGTTGGTATTACAGGCATGAGCCACCATGCCCAGCTATAAAATAGATTCTTAATGAGTCTTTAAAATGTCTCTTTAATAGATAACTTGGAAAAATCGAAAAGTGGAAAGAAAACAGAGGGAGGCACCATCACCTTGACAAGGTAATTACTGCTTTCCTTCTTCATGCCCTTCACCTGCAACCTCCATCAGTTAAGACCTTCCATAGCAAACACAAAAGATGTGTCAGGTTTGCATATTTGAACTTCAGTCATATGACTTGTGGTTGCCTGCTCCTATAGAGGTAAGTGATCACAGCTGCAGCTTGAGAGAAAGAGTCATCTGTATTCCCAGGTCACAGGATGACAAAGTCATCCACTCCTACCAGCCAGAGGGTCCATCTCAAGCAACTAAAGTCAGCAACCTAAATGGGTGATCAAGAAAGAGACAGCAGGCTCAGGAACCAAGTTCCAAGATCCGGTTTCCCTTACTTTGGAAAGTAGATGTTTCCAGAGGTAGAAGGCATTCCAATAACAAGTGGAATTCTATTTTGTGTGTCCAATATAACCATAATAATAGCATACCAATGAGAGAGAAAAATGTGGCTCTCCTCCGAGTCCCTACCAGGTTCCCTAACAACTGTCTCACAGAAGACATAACAGAACAGCATCACTCTGGCTGGACTTTCGTTGTTGGGAAGGTTGCAGATGCAAGCAGATGTGCAAATGAAAGAATGTGATAGCCAAAGTGGGAGAGCCCATTCCCATAGGTACGAAGACAGCAAGCAGAATAACAAAGGAGGGGGTACCAGGACTAAGCTCACCCTTAAATGAGATATCTGGTCACTCTGTCTACTGGACAGACACCACGAGGGTCACCGCCAGTAGTCCATGACTCCCATTTCAGCAGAATGACTGCTGGACCAAGGGATTCCTCCAGCTAGGCTCCTCACAGAGGGTAAATACAACAGGATTTCAGAGGAACCTGGATTCTGCCGGAAGCAGCCCGTCACACTGTATGAAAAGAGATGATGGGAAAGAGCCCTCAGGGACCGAATGCCTCTCCCATTTCCATCCTTCACTGAAACTAGGGAAAAGTTATTAAACTACAGGAGATAGACTTTGATCCACAGCAATCAAGTCCTGCCTGCAGCTGTGAATGCAGACAAATTGGAGATGAGTCCCTGCAGCTCCTCCGTGCTCGAACGCACACACACGCCCAGGGAATGCTCTGCTGCAGTACTGAGTGACAGCAGAGAGCCACAGAGGTGACATAGGGCTCCTGCCCAGAAACCCCACCAGACCCCTGCACTGTTGGTTGCTCTGGGTCTGGAGGCTCTTCCCGGTTTTGTTCTTCCGTTGACATGGGAATCTCTTAAAGTCATCCCAAATCCTCTCATTTCATGCAGTTTCTCTGAAGCAAGAAAATAAGCGGGTGGGGGAGGTGAAACTTACGTAAGATTGGGGCACACAGGGCTTTCCTGGGCTGGCCTCTTCAGCCTGAAAGAGGTGGCCCATGGGGCTGGGTTGAGAGAAATGAAGCAGTCTGGAGCCTCCCTAGAGCACCAGAGCTCTGGGCAACACTTCTGTTTTTTTACCATAGCTTTTCCAAGAGGAAGAAAACAGGTTGGGTCTTGGCCTCTAGGGAAGCAGAGACCCCTTGGTCTCTGTGTACACCCAGGTGGCTGCTTCTGGATTTTATAAAAACTCATTCCTGAAACCAGGCTCAACTCTGTATTAGGAGGCAGTTTCAACGGCTAAAGTGCTAGTTAAAACCGGTTCGTTCTGACAGTCTAGTAGGCTGGGCAGCCTGGCACACACTGGCAGTTAGTCCCTATCTAAGGATCCTTCTCTGTCATTCTACTGAGCCCCTGATCAAGGCTAAACAAGTTCGGCTGCTGAGTAAGGAGAGACCTCAAGACTTGACTTTCCCCTCAAACATATTGTTTTTCTTGTCTCAAAACAACTTGTCACTCCACCCAATGCCACCCTAAATGCCAACCTCTGTATTGTGTCCTATAGAGAGGCCTTGCATTTCCCCCCAAAAGTAAAGGCTAACCACGAATCTTCATGTTGGCACAGCCTTCAGATCACAAACTCCCAGGGGATGGCTTGGATTACAGCTTTCAGATTTAGAAACACTGGGGTGGGAGGAGTGGTCTGAACCCTAGACCTTAGTGAAAAGAGAGGAAAAAAACCCAGCACAGCTCTCATGTTAGAGCTGAAAGAAGCAAGAGGAGAGAAGGTTGATTCATTTTTTGTCCTCTTCTGAAAGACTGCCATGGTCACAACCCGCTATCACAGTCACAACCTGCCGAGGCACTGGAAACTACTTTGGTTCATCTGCAGTCCCCAGACTACCAAATTTTCCAGGATAAAATGAGTAGACATGGCAACCAAGACGACACAGCAGTTGGCACAAGTTGACTCCCTTGTAGGAGCCAGTAAGGCTCCCATGAAAGATCATCATTTCTAGTATCTAGGTGGGAACCCAGGCTTCAGGGTCCTGTTCCTTCACTAACCTGATGTTCCTGGGAGTTCTTGTGTTAGGTTTCTGCAAGACTCTAACAGGAAAGAGCAAGAGAGAAATAAAAGAAAGGAAGGAAAGAAAGAAAGATAATAGCTAACATAGATTGAGTGCCTATTCTGTGCCAGGTACTGCTTGAAGTGCTTGACATATAATATCTCATTTAATCATTGCAACAATCAATATCATCCCCATTTTACAGATAAAAAGCTGAAACACAGAAAGGTTTTGTAATTTGCCTGAGCCAATAACACAATAGGCAGGAGAGATGGGGTCTAACATAAGCTGAGAAGTTAGATTGAATACAAGGACCAGACACTAGCAAAGAGGTTGCCAAGGGCAAGCTTGTGTCCCAGACTGGCCCCACTTGGGAAGAACGAGCCTTGTTTCTGGATATAAGACTGTGCCTACAGATAGTCAGACAATGGCAGGGGACTTTCCAGAGTCTCTGCTTTGACCCCCACCCACGGACGTGTTCTTCGAAAAGAGTAAACCAGTTAACTGGCCTGGATCCGACTCAGATGAGCCCCACCGAGGCTGCCTGGAGACGTAGGCTGTCGCAAGCCCTGCAGGAGTCCACGCTTTTTTTTTTTTGAGTTGGAGTCTCACGCCGCCACCCAGACTGGAGTGCCCAACTCACCTGCTGGGCTCCGGCGATCCTTCCGCCTCAGCCTTCCAAGTGGCTGAAGTGGCTGGAACTACAAGCGTGCGCTACCACGTCCAGCTAATTTTTGATTTATTGCCCAGGCGGGTCTCGAACCCGCGGGCTCAGGCAATCCACTCACCTCAACCTCCCAAAGCGCGGGATTACAGGCTGAGCCACCGAGCCCGGCTAGGAGTCCACTCCTGAAGGGCACATCGCCCCAGGGTCTGGGCTTGCCGCCACTCCCGGGCTTCTGAATGCCAGACACGGCCCTCCAGCGTTCCTGACTGCAGGAGTGGAGGGCAGAATGCCACCTTCCTAAAGGGAACAAGTGGCCATCCCAGGACCCAGGGATGGAGTTTCCGTGGGCGCTACGTGGGGCGTGCAGGAGCAACGCAGCCCTGGGAGAGGGGGACAGACGCGACCGCGGGGCATGAGCGGAGCCGGGAGACCTGGAAGCAGCATCCGGGGGAGGTGGCTTCCCACCCGACAGCTCGGCAGCCCGGCTCTACAGCCGGTTCCGTCACCCCAAAAGCGGCATCCACGGGAGAGGGACCCAAAGCCCCCCTCCAGTCGCTTCCCAGCGCCCGGGGTGGGAGACTCCCAGGGGGCGGCGGGCGCCCTGGGGGGTTCTCGGCGGTCTGGGTGCCGCGCTCCCCCCGGCCGCCCCGG
>NW_007247249.1:1139634-1142287 GCF_000164805.1 Carlito syrichta | reverse complement strand
CCGCCGGACAGGGCGCGGGGCGCGCAGGTGAGACCGGGGCCCTCGGGCTGCGCGGGCGACGGCCGGGACTCGCCGGGCCCTGAGGCAGGGGCTCCGGCAGGCAGGAGAGGAGCGTTAGTGCAGACGGCAGCTGCCGGGGTCGCACCGGGGCTCTCGGCTCCTGCCAGGGGGCCCCTCTCGACCCCGTCCTGTCAGAACCGCTCCGCGCGCCTCCTCCGGTCCCATCTTTTATACTCAGCTCGGTACCCGCCTCCGATCTGACCAATAGAAGCTCCTCGTGCCGTAGAGTGACAGCCCTTTGCATCCAATGGCGGCAGGCTCAGAGGTCTGCTGCATTTCCAAACTAGGGTAAGACAGAGCGGGAAGGAGGGGGAGACCGTCGGGGGGATGAGGGGATGGAAAATGAAGTAGAGAGAGCAGAGGAAGGGCAGGGAGGAAGGAGCAGTTCACGAGGGAGGCGAGGAAAGAGAGGGAAGAGAGATGTGCGTGGATTTGAGAAAGAGAAGAAAGAAGAGCTGGAAGGAAATCAGGAGGGCACATGAAAAGCAGGGAACAGTGAAGGAAAGAAGCAAAACCAAGGATGTTGCAGATTAAGATTCAGTAGTATGATGGCACCCTGGATCAGAGAACAGCGCAACTGGGGGCCGAGGGAGGGCGGGGAGGAGAAAGATGGAAGGGGGGAAAGAGAGCTGGGAGGAGAGACTGCGGCAAATGGACAGTGTCCTGTGGCAAAGAACAGAAAAATTATGGAGTGCCCCTTTGATTTGGGAAATCACAGATCTTAGGAGTTGGAAAACATTGTAGGATTTATCAAATCTTACCTGCCACATAAGCAAAAGAGAAAGAAAATAAACTCTCTCCAACAAAATGATGGTCTCCAGTGTTCACTTGAGTAGATAATGAGCTCCCCCAAAGTTAATTTACACCTGCTTATTCATTTACCCTCAGTCTGACAATATGCCCTCCACTATGCCATGGCTGCAAAGCTATATATATATATATATATATATATATATATAACAGACACACTTTTTATGAAGTTGTACCTAATATGCAAGTCCTGTCTCCTAGAGTCCAGCTCGTTTCTTCCTGCAATTCAGGTAGCAACTCACCATTTGGTGGTCCATATTTGACGAACAAAACTAGCCAAGTGAACTCTGTCAGGGTGTAGAGAGCAGACATGAAAAAGGAAGCCCACAATCTAATCGATATAGATAATTTCTCCAGTAAAATCGAACTACATTAAACAATTACTATGCTGTATATTTTTTAAGGAATAAACATTAGGGCCAGATGTAAAGAAATAGAACACCTAGGCAAAAGTCATGAGCTTTCCAATAACTTCAGCTGCTTCCGGTTTACCTAAATACCTAGCTTTCATCTCTTCTTTAAGGAAAGCCTTTAAATTCTCGTGCCTCTAATACCTCTAGGCATTGTAAAACCTCTTAGCCTACTTACGGCTTCAGTGAGCCAAGGCCACATTCAGCTTTAGCAGTTACATCCTTTTGATGGTTTTCTTTATAGCCCGTTATAACTGCATCATTAATAGCTGTGTTCCCCTCAGCCAGCAACAGCGATGTCTTCTCAACCATCAGATTCAGGTGCAACCTCAAATAACCCTAGCTAGACTCCTTGTGCTTTTAGATTTTTCTCTACCAGTTCAGAAAAAGAGAAGATGGAAAAAAGATCACCTCTTGTCTCTCATCCACCTGAGATCATCTGACTCTTACTTTCCAATGGGAATCCAGTTGCTTCAGTGACTAAGTTTCTAATTTGGCTAGCTCCTACTCACTCCATGCAGCCTACTCCTCTCATTTCCCCCACTCTTCTAATGAATGGATAATTAGCATCACAAAGATTGTCTTTAGTGGAGCAGACATCTCCAAAGTTCTTTAACAGTTATGAAAAGATCATAAAGATAATTCAAGATCCTAGATCAGAGATCAGCGAGCTTTTTCTGTAACACCCAGATGTTTTAGGCTTTACAGGCCATATGTGGTGCCTGTTGTGGCTGAGCATGGTGGCTCACACCTGTAAACCCAGTGCTTTGAGAGGTTGTGGTGGGACGAACACTTAAGGCCAGGAGTTCAAGACCACCCTGGGTGAAATTGTGAGACATCATCTCTACAAAAAAAAAAGTTGGATTCTCACTCTGTCACCCAGGCTGTAATGCAGTGGTACACTTATGGCTACCACAGCCTTGACCTGCTGGGCTTAGGTGATCCTTCTACCTCAGCCTTCAAAGTAGCTGGAACTACAGGCACATACTACCATGTCCAGTTTATTTTTAAATTTATTGTAGAGATGAGGTCTCACCAAGTTGCCCAAGCTGGTCTCGAACCGCCAAACTCGGGCAATCCTCTTGCCCCGGCCTACCAAAATGCTGGAATTACAGGCTGAGCCCGTGTTCAGTCAAAAAAAAATTTTAATAAAATATTAATATACATGCTCTCTGTCAAGACTACTCATGTCTCCCGTTATAGCTTGCAAGCAGATACAGACAATATATAAACAAATAAGTGTGACTATGATCTAATAAAACTATTTGTGGACACTAAAGTTTCAATTTCATACCGTTTTCATGTATTATAAAATATTTTTCTTTTTAAATTTTTTTTTTTTTTTTGAGTTGGAGTCTCACTCTGTCACCCAG
>NW_007247249.1:1137174-1138821 GCF_000164805.1 Carlito syrichta | reverse complement strand
AAAAAAAAAAAAAAAAAAAAAAGAGAAAGAAATCAGTAAGACTTAGTGACTAAAAAGATTTAGAGGAGGATTCAAAATGACTTTTAGAGTTCAAGAATGAAAAATTGGGAAAATCATTTCATCATTCATTGACTATTTTTCCCCACTTTAAAAAAAATTTTTATTATAAAGATGTGGGGTACATTTCAGGGTTAGGTATATAAACATTGATAATGCAGGTACCCTTGTTGATGCGGTATGCCCCTCCTTCCCCTAGCATTTTCCCTCAACTGCCAATCCCACCCCACCCCCCTGACAGTTTCCCACTACTGTCAATCGCTTTCTTTTTTTTTTTTTTTTTCTTTGAGTTGGAGTCTCACTCTGTCGCCCAGGCTGGAGTGCAGTGGCCGCTCCCAGCCACCGCAGCCTTGACCTGCTGGGCTCCGGCGATCCTTCCACCTCAGCCTTCCAAGTAGCTGGAACTATAGGCGCGCGCTACCACGCCCGGCTAATTTTTGATTTATTCTAGAGATGAGGTCTTGCCAAGTTGCCCAGGCAGGTCTCGAACCTGCGGGCTCAGGCAGTCCACTCACCTCAGCCTCCCAAAGTGCGGGATTACAGACTGAGCCACCAAGTCTGGCCAATCGCTTTTTTTAATATCATTGACTATTAAGCACACATTATGGCCAGGACCTATGCCGGGTATTGGGATAGAAAAACCCACACAACATAAAGCTTACAGTCTAGCAGGGGAGAGACGACTTGTGAATGCAAAGGTGTGATATTGTCATAGGAACTGTGATAGAAGTCTGGGCAAGCGCAGTGGGAGTCCAGAGAAGGGAACAGAATGAGATTTAACCTGCAGAGGTACCAGAAGGAACTGCTAAGAACAGCAAGATTCCATGGAACCAGAGATATACATGTTGGAGACATTTACATTCTGAATTAAGGATACGTGAAATAAAGCATACAATGGTACTCTGTAAACTATGACGTTAAAATGCTAGCTATTTTTACTTTACACCAGAGACTTGTGAATAAATGAACGATTGGGAGGAACATAGAAGAAGAAGAGTAGGAAGGTTAAGACTGAGGCTTAAGGGAAGAAAAAAAAAACCATAGCTGGGTACAGTGGCTCATGCCTGTAATCCCAGCATTTTGGGAGAAAGAGGAGAGAGGATTGCTTGAGTTCAAGGGCATAATACCAGCTTGTGCAAGTTGGCGAGGCCTCATCTCTACAATAAATCAAAAATTAGCCGGGCGTGGTGGCTCATGCCTATAGTTCCAGCTACGTGGGATGCGGAGGCAGAAGGATCACCTGAGCCCAGCAGGTTGAGGTTGTGGTGGCCCTGAACATGCTACTACACTCCAGCTTGGACAAGAGAGTGAGACTCTGACTCAAACAAACAAAACAAAACATAATTTTCCCTGACCATAGGTCTAGGAAAAAGGAGACTCCATTAGGGAAGAAAGAAAAAAGAGCTATTAGAAATACAAGTAGAAGCCGGGCTCGGTGGCTCAGCCTGTAATCCCAGCACTTTGGGAGGCTGAGGTGAATGGATTGCCTGAGCCCGCGGGTCAAGACCCGCCTGGGCAACTTGGCAAGATCTCATCTCTACAATAAATCAAAAATTAGCCGGACGTGGTAGCGCATGCCTGTAGTTCCAG
>NW_007247249.1:1130316-1137154 GCF_000164805.1 Carlito syrichta | reverse complement strand
GACAGAGTGAGACTACAACTCAAAAAAAAAAAAAAACAAGAAATACAAGTAGAGTCCAGGAGCGGTGGCTCACACCTGTATTCTCAGCACTTTGGGAGACCGAGGTGAGAGGATTGTCTGAGCCCAGGATTTTAAGACCAGCTGGGCAACATGGCTAGACCTCGTCTCTACAATAAATCAAAAAGTTAGCCAGGTGTAGTGGCGCATGTCTGTAGTTCCAGCTACTTAGAAGGCTGAGGTGGAAGGATTCCCTGAGCCCAGCAGATCAAGGCTGCAGTAGCCATGAGCATGCCACTGCGTTCCAACCTGGATGACAGAGTGAGAGTCCGATTAAAGAAAAAAAAGGGCCGGGCTTGGTGGCTCAGCCTGTAATCCCAAGACTTTGGGAGGCCAAGGTGAGTGCATTGCCTGAGCCCACGGGTTCGAGACCCACCCTGGCAACTTGGCAAGCCCTCATCTCTACAATAAATGAAAAATTAGCCGGGCGTGGTAGCACACGCCTGTAGTTCTGGCTACTTGGAAGGCTGAGGAGGAAGGATTGCCGGAGCCCAGCAAGTCGAGGCTGCGGTGGCCGGAAGCATGCCACCGCACTCCAGTCTGGGCGACAGAGTGAGACTCTAACTCAAAAAATGAAAATAAAAAAGAGCCGAATGCAGTAGTTTATGCCTGTAATCCCAGCACTTTGGGAGACAGAAGCGAGAGGATTGCCTGAGTCCAGGAGTTTGAGACCAGCCTGGGCAACTTGGTGAGACCTCATCTCTACAATAAGCAAAAATTAGCTGAGCACGGTGGCATGTACCTGTGGTTCCAGCTCTTCAGAAGGCTGAGGTGGAAGGATCACCTGAGCCCAGCAGGTCAAGAAATACAAGTGGAAAACCAAAAATGCATAGTATGCATAATAAATTAGAGGTTAGGGAGAAAAATGAGTTTCAAAGAAGTGGTTGTTAGGAGGTCAAAAGCAGTAGGGGGTTGATTGAGAGAAATGTAAAAAGAAAATCCATTGAATCCAATAGACCACAGGAGATCAATGGTGATTTTAAAAAAGAAGATTAAAACCAGATTACAAGGCTCAAAGGAAAGGAAGCTTTCTTGTTCAAAGGCGTACTTGTGCCAGAATCTGGAGGGTGCGAACAGGACAGAACAGGCCCAGACTAGACATGTGGCTCAAATGAACACCTGAGTGAGGCTGGCCAGATATCCAATGCAAATGTGGCAGGTAGCAACCGATGAGAAGTCAGAAAGGAGTCAGGAATCAGACTAGAAGACTAGTGAGAATCCTGCTAATATAGAATAAGAAGCTATGAAAGACAGCAGCTAAAAGGGAATTAGAAACGTATCCAGATGACACCATGGAACCTATAGTGCTAACAGAATGCCTGGCACAAAGTAGGTACCCATTAAATATTTAATGGATGAATGGTTGTACTCATGCACAAATAATAACATATGATGCCACATGCAAAGAGCATGGGTTTGAAATCAGATGGTAACTTGTATCCCAGCCCATTTATTTATTTCATAAACATTGATTATATGTGCCTGGCACGCATAAGACTGTAAGGATCTCAAAATAAAAGATGCGGCCCTTGGCTTCATCAACTCACAGTTGGTTGACAGAATCGGAAAGAAATGGACAATTGTTCTGCAGCATGATAAATGCTATGACAAATTTGCGTGCAGAGGTATAGCTCTGACCCACAGGCTCCCAGCAGGGAAGGGCCAAGAGGAGCAGGAGGGCCAGGGGAGGGGGTTTTGGAAGAGGGAGTGTGTGAGGCAGTTCCAACCAGACGGAACAACAAGGGCAGATGTTCAGAGGTGAGTGAGCACAGCTTGTTCAGGGAACTCCAAATGCTCGAGCACATCAAGAGCCAAAGTGTGATGGGCTAGGTCAGGGGAGGGACGCGGGGACAGAATAGATGAAGCCAGAGGGATTAAATAGGAGCCGAATCACAAAGGACTGCGTGTGACATGCTAAAGAGATTGGATTTTATCCTGAAGGTGATGAAAAGCGAATGAAGAATTTTAAGCAGGGGAGAGACATGATCACATTTGCATTTTAGAAATAGCAACAGCATGGAGGATGGGTTGGAAGGAGTTTAGGCTGGGAGAGGGAGAAGACTCAATAGGTTACTGCAGCAATAAGTGGGAAAAGATGGGGGCCAGGGCTCAGTGGAGAGGTGATGGAGAGGTCAGAGAGTAGGAAGGATAGGTCATGGCCTCTGGTCCTTTTTAGGGAGTGAGGGAGAGAAGGGAGGCTAGGCTACTTTATAGTTTCCGGCTTGGCATCTGGGGGAGGGTACCTTCCTCTAGAAGTATCCTGATGAGCATGTACTGAGGTCCTTCCATGTTTACATTTATTATTTTAGTTAATCTTCACAACAAATCTGCATAATGGATGTTGTTAGTCCTCTTTTCCAGATAGGAAAACTGAAATTTAGAGAATTAACCTACCAAGTCATGACCAACACAGGTACTTTTCAGACCCTGGCCCGGGAGAGGTATGTGTAAAGAGGGCGAGGATGCCAGTTAACCCGAAATCCTGTTAACCATGGATGCCAGGGGCCACCTGCAGCAAAGTCCAGTCTCCAGTTTACTTTATGGGGGAGACCCTGAAGCAGGAGGAGCATTTCTGTACCTAGAAGAGTAAGCTCAGAGAGGACTGTTCTCAAGGCAACCTTACCTCCAAGAACTTCAAGGTGAACCTCTCCAAGAACAAGGCTCAGGGTGACCCCTGGACCCCAGGTAAAGGGGCAGCCCTGGACCAGAACATTTTTCTCTGCTTAGCCTCTCCCTGAGCATTCGGAGCTGATCTAGGAAGAGGAAGCATGCTCCCCTTCCCTGGTCTGAGGTTGGCCCAGCCTGATGATATCTGATTCCCAGGGCCCGGTGGAGCTGGATTTCAGTCATGTCTAACAATTAGAGAGCCGGGTTCGGTGGCTCAGCCTGTAATCCCGCGCCTTTGGGAGGCTGAGGTGAGTGAATTGCCTGAGCCCGCGGGTTCAAGACCCACCTGGGCAACTTGGCGAGACCTCTTCTCTACAATAAATCAAAAATCAGCCAGGCATGGTAGCGCATGCCTGTAGTTCCAGCTACTCGGAAGGCTGAGGCTAAAGGATCGCTGGAGCCCAGCAGGTTGAGGCTGCGGTGGCCGGGAACGGCCACTGCACTCCAGTCTGGGCAACAGAGTGAGACTCCAACTCAAAAGAAAAAAAAAAACAATTAGAGAAGTGGCAACAAAAAAAAAAATGAATTCAGCTGGCAAGAGCCAGAACCAGCATTAGAACCTAAATGTGTATGACTTAGGCTTTATAGTTTGTAGGCTCATGTTCTTTCCACTTTCTTCCGTTGGGACGGTTACCAAGTTAGGGGATATAGAAGAAGTGAGTTTGACAATGAGCTCCCTTTTTAAACATTGAACTTATTCAATGTGTGACATCCAAGTGAAGGCGTCCAGTAAACTTTTGGGTACATTGGTCCTTGTACAAGTTATTTGACCTCTCTGCACCTCAGTTTTCTCATCTGTAAAATGGTGATATAACCCATCTTAAAGGGTTAACACAAATTAGAATTTTTACACAGTACTATGCTTATATTGGGCACTCAAGAAGAAATGAGTGGGAGGATCTCTTGAGCCTGGGAGTTCAAAGCTGCAGTGAGCTATGATCACAACACTGCATATCGGCCTAAGGGAGAGAGTGAGACCCTGTCTCAAAAAAAGGAAGGAAAGAAGGAGAAATGAATGAAGAAATTAATACCTATAATATTATTCATAATCTTGGCCACAAAATTTGGAGTTTGATTATATATTTCCTTTTGAGATCTAGGAGTTCTAACCAGGCATGGTAGCACACGCCTGTAGTTTTGGCTACTTGGAAGGCTGAGGCAGAAGGATCGTTGAAGCCCAGCACATCAACACTGGGGTGGCTGTGAGCATGCCACTGCACTCCAACCTGGGCAAGGATGAGACTCCAACAACAACAAAAAATGATCTAGGAGTTCAGGCCAGGCTCGGTGGCTCAGCCTGTACTCTTAGCACTTTGGGAGGCCGAGGTGAGTGGATTGCCAGAGCCCACAAGTTCGAGACCAACCTGGCCAACTTGGCGAGACCTCGTCTCTACAACAAACAAATATTAGCCGGGCGCGGTAGGTGCACCTGTAGTTCTGGCTGCTTATAAGGCTGAGGCGGAAGGATCACCTGAGCCCAACAGGTCGATGCTGGGGTGGCCATGAGCATGCTACTGCACTCCAGCCAAGGCTATGGAGTGAGACTCCAACTCAAAAAAAAGATCTAGGAGTTCGATTTATTTATGCAGTCTTTATATGTAGACTCCATATTTAAATTTATCTGTGATAGGAACTCTCTCTTTTGTCCCTCTTCATGGTGCCTTATCACAGAGTGGACACTTGAGAAGATGTTGCTAGAGCAAACTGTCAACTGTGGGAGTGGACTGGACCCAAGCATGGAGAACCCTCATCCTCCTCCTGTCATCTCCCTCCCAGTAGGTGGTACCACCATCCGCTAGATCACTCATGCTAGAAATCTGGAATTATCTTCTACTTCTCTTCCTCTTTCTCAATTCAGGCATTTTGACAGTCATCAAATTCCAATATTTCATTTGCCATGCTTTTCTCAGAACCTTCTTCTTCCCACATTCTACCACTACCCTGGCTCAGGCTTAGTCTTCCCTCATCTACATAATGGCAAAAGCTTTCTAGCTGGTTTCTTTTTTTTTTTTGAGTTGGAGTCTCACTCAGACGCCCAGACTGGAGTGCAGTGGCCGCTCCCAGCCACCGCAGCCTCGACCTGTTGGGCTCCGGCGATCCTTTCCACCTCAGCCTTCTGAGTAACCGGAATTACAGGCATGCGCTACCATGCCCAGCTGATTTTTTGACTTATTGTAGAGATGAGGTCTCGCCACCCAGGCGGGTCTCGAACCTGCGGGCTCAGGCAATCCACTCACTTCAGCCTCCCAAAGGCGCGGGATTACAGGCTGAGCCACCGAGCCCGGCTTAGCTGGTTTCTTTACCTTCAGTCTGTCCCCACAAATCCATCTTTCAAACAGTCCACAGAGTGGAGGTGTCTAGAATACGAATCTGACCCAGCTTCCCCTTTAAAATCTTCCTGATGGGCTCCACTGCTTAGCAAGACAGATGAGGCCTCCTGGGACCTAGCCCTGCCTGTGGTTCAGCCTCATATTCCATCTCTCCAGCCTCATCATTTCCCACTTCCATCCTGGAATGTTGTGCTCCAGCAAGAGAGGTTCTACCATGTCTCCCTTTTGTATTTGCCTTCTTGACCTTCTCGGGCTGTACTCTCTGCAAGAACTACCTTTTATTTTCCCCTGGCTAACTCCTCATCCTTTAAAAGTCAACTCAATCAAGTATGGTAGCTCATGCCTGTAATCCCAGCACTTTGGAAGGCCAAGGAGCAAGGACTGCCTTAGCCTAGAGGTTCAAAACCAGCCTGGGCGACTTGGCAAGACCTCATCTCTACAATACATAAAAAATTAGCCAGGCATGGTGGTACATGCCTATAGTTCCAGCTACTTGGAAGCCTGAGGCAGAAGGCTCACCTGAGCCCAGCAGGTGGAGGCTGTGGTGGTCATGATCGTGCCACTGCAATCCTGGGTGACAGAGTGGGACTCTGGATCAAAAATAAAATAAAATAAAATAAAAATAAAAGTCAACTCAGTTATCACTCCTCCAGGAAACCTTCCCTGCCTCCTCCTCAACACCTCTTTTCCAAAGCAGGATTAGGTACCCCTTTTCTGCAGTCTCATAATGCTCTGTGTATAACATCATCATTGATCTGACCGTATTCCTTCATATCTGTTTAAAAGTCTGTCTCTCCCACTAGTGTTTAATCTCCATGAGGGCAGGAGTTTATGTTTTTATCTCTAGTATCTAGAGATGCTCTAAGTAGATTCTCAGTCAATATTTGCTGTTTGAATAAATTAGTATGAATTCTCAGAGTCACAAAGACACCAATAGGCTGGGCATGGTGGCTTACTTTGGGAGGCAAGATGGGAGGATTGCTAGAGCCCAGGAGTTCGAGACCAACTTAGGCAACATAGTGAGACCTTGTCTCTACAAAAAAAATTGTAAAAAGTCATCTGGGTATAGTGGCACACACCTGTAGTTCCAGCTACTCGGGAGGCTGAAATGGAAGGATTGCCTGAGCCCAGGAGGTGGACTGCAGTGAGCCATGATCATGCCATGGCACTCAAGCCTGGGTGACAGAGTGAGAAACCTACTCAAAAAAGAAAAAAAAAAAAAAAGCAAAGACACCAACTGATATATACATATAAATATTCTCACCATCTCCCAAGGAACAGAGCCAAGCATCTGTGCTCTCTGGAACTCAACTTACTTCAAAATGCAAAGTTATACATAGTTGGATGCAGTGCCTCTTGAGATTAAGGGGTCTACCAACTGGTCCTGAGAAGCTACACAAGGCTCTTTGTATCTCTCTCTCTCTCTCTCCTTCTCATCTACTCCTCCGTGTGTGTGTGTGTGTGTGTGTGTGTGTGTGTGTGTTTATTACTAGCACTTGGGGTTTTAACTCATCTTTAGAGAAACAATATTAATTTAACTCATCTGAAGAAGCAGAAGACATGATAGCCAGAAGGAGGAGAAGGAGGAGGAAAAGAAGAAGAAGTAGTAATAGTGTCGGGTGCAATGGCTCACTCCTGTAATCCCAGCACTTTGGGAAGCAGAGGAAAGAGGATTGCCTGAGCCCAGGGGTCCGAGACCAGCCTGGGCAACTTGGTGAGACCTTATCTCTACAATAAATCAAAACATTAGGCAGGCATAGTGATGCATACCTATGGTTCCAGCT
>NW_007247249.1:1080680-1130296 GCF_000164805.1 Carlito syrichta | reverse complement strand
CTAAAAAAAAAAAAAAAAAGCTGGGCTCGGTGGCTCAGCCTGTAATCCCACGCTTTGGGAGGCTGAGGTGAGTGGATTGCCTGAGCCCGCGGGTTCGAGGCCTGCCTGGGCAACTTGGCGAGACCTCATCTCCACAATAAATCAAAAAATCAGCTGGGCGTGGTAGCGTGCGCCTGTAGTTCCAGCTACTTGGAAGGCTGAGGCGGAAGGATCGCCGGAGCCCAGCAGGTCGAGGCTGCCGTGGCCAGGAGCGGCTACTGCACTCCAGTCTGGGCGACAGGGTGAGACTCCAACTCAAAAAAAAAAGACTTCTACTTCTGAGTCTTAAACTTATTAGTTAGAAATCTTTCATCTTGACTCCAAATGGGACTGAGTACAGAATTTTTGGGGTCCACTGCAAAATGAAAATGCTGGTCCTCTTGCTCAAAAATCATAAGTATTTCAAGACAGCAACAGCAGAGTACTGAACCGAGCATGGTACTCCTCTGAATGTAGGGCTTTGTGCGATGACTCTGGTCACAACCAGCTTTGGGGTAAGAGTTCCCAAATCTGCCCCAACTACCTCTAACTAGAGGTCACTCTGATTTACTTATTTCTGCTTCTTTTAATAACACGCTTTATTTTGGTGGGTTGAGGGGCTTGGAGGTTGGGGGATGGGGTCTCACTGTGTTACCTAGGTTGGATTTGGACTCCGGGGCTCAAGCAATCCTCCCGCCTCAGCCTCCTGAGTAGCGGGTACTACAGGCACAAACTACCATGTCCTGAGGTCACTGTAATTTCATTCTCAGCCCCCTCTAGTTAGGAAGGGGACCCCTTCTAACTCTTTGCATAAGCTCTTAATTAGACCCCACCCTTTTGTTAAGAACTTTCCTTTTGGGAGCCTTGTGCAACTGTTACACCTATTCTCTTACTACTGACATACTGTGTGCATAAAGACTGTTATGTCTCTCCTACTCTCTCTCTCTCCCCAGCATACTCAGGATCCATGCACATGGAAGGCTGCAGATCTAGCATCAGGAAAAGTTCCATGAGTCTGATAAAGAGTAGCTTCCATGAGTCACGAGGCTCCCGCCCACTAGAGTCCCACCCCATGTGCCACCAACCAGCACCTTGGTCATGCTGGGAACCTCCCAACCAGGCCTTTGCCCTGAGTCCAGGGTCTGTGCCCTACCTTCACAGGCACCGAGAGCAACTGGCGGCCACGTGAAAACACAAGTCTCTTGTTTTCCAGGTACTGAGGCCCTTAGTCCCCAACACCAATTGCTGGCAGTTCCTGAGACCAGAGGAAAAGCAGGGTCAGCGTGTGAGTCTGAGGAGAGGCATTCCATCAGACTCTGTGGCTTGCAGGTGGCATACTGCCTAAGACAAGCAGGTAGGAAACCTACTGGGGCCTTAGATTAAACACAATAAGGTACAGAGAGTCCTGGGGATCAGGACCAGGGCAGTCTCGGGAAGAGATGCTGCAGAAGGAAGAGAAAAGGTCAAAAGCTGTCTGCTGGCCCTGCCCTCATCCAGGGGTCTGTGACAGCCACCCAACACCTGGAGTCATGGACAGCGAGGAAGACAAGCTGAGAAACTGTGTGGTATGTGGGGACCGAGCCACAGGCTACCATTTCCACGCGCTGACTTGTGAGGGCTGCAAGGGCTTCTTCAGGTGAGTGCCTCCTCCCAGCAGGAAGATCCTCCAAGCCAACTGCCCATGGGCCTGCCTTTCAACCCGGCACACGCCTGAGTTCGTCCAGCTACATTACTCCTCCGCCTTCGAGTCCATCTGCCCTGTAGCTGGCACCCTACATCATGCCAGCCACAACACTGTATAAACTGGTGGCATAACAATAGAGAAGCCAAACATCTGCCTGACAGACACAACCCATGAGCCAAAAGTATGTATCACGTCCCCGCCACCTGCAAAACATCAAGGCATGCTACATCTGTCAGATTTCCCTGAGTGACCTTGTGTCTCCATGGAAATGTTTGAGATGTGTTGAACCCTATTCACCCCTGGGGATCTCCAGGCACAGCTCCGATGAGCCCATGTTACCAGATCCCCAGGTCTTTCGGACCAAGTCACTTCAGCCCTCATACACTCATCTGCCTCTTTGCTGCCATCCCAGACCCTAACAATGTCCCCGTCTCTCACAGACGCACAGTCAGCAAAAGTGCTGGTCCCACCTGCTCCTTTGCTGGGAGCTGTGAAGTCAGCAAGGCCCAGCGTCGCCATTGCCCAGCCTGCAGGTTGCAGAAGTGCCTAGATGCGGGCATGAGGAAGGACAGTGAGTTGGCCTGCCACCATCCCAAGACTACCCCCCCCGACCATGTCTCTGCTTTGTCCCTGTTTCCAGCAACACGTTTCCCATACAGCAGGGCTATCTCACTATTCTGCCTGAAACCCCCGGAGGTTCCCCATCTCTCTTAAAATGAAAGACCTCATGGTCTGGCTCCCACACATCCCTCTTCAGACTTTACTTCTTACTCTTCCCCTTGCTCAATCCATTCCAACCACTGACTTAAATGCCATCCTTAAAAAAAAAATTTAGGCTGGGCTCGGTGGCTCAGCCTGTAATCCCCGCGCTTTGGGAGGCCGAGGTGAGTGGATTGCCTGAGCCCGTGGGTTCCAGACCCACCTGGGCAACTTGGTGAGAACTCACCTCTACAATAAATCAAAAATTAGCTGGGCGTGGTGGCGCGCGCCTGTAGTTCCAGCTACTTGGAAGACTGAGGCGGAAGGATCACCAGAGCCCAGCAGGTCGAGGCTGCGGTGGCCAGGAGTGACCACTGCAGTCCAGTCTGGGTGACAGAGTGAGACTCCAACTCAAAAAAAGAAAAATTTAGATTCAAGGGGTACATGAGAAGGTTTGTTACACAGGTGCATTGCGTGATGGTGAGGTCTGGGGTTCTATGGAACCTGCCCCCCCCAGGTGGAAAGCAGGTACCCGATGGGTTGTTTTTCAACCCTTACCCCTTTCTCCCCTCACTCCATCCTTCGGGAGTCCCCAGTGTCTGTTGTTCCCATCCTTATACCCCTGTGTGCTCAGTGTTTCGTTTCCACTTATAAGTGAGAGCATGTGGTATTCATTTTCTGTTTCTGCATTTAGAATGGTGGCCTCCATCTGTATCCATGTTGCTGTAAAGAACATGATTTTGTTCCTTTTTATGGCTGTCTAGTATTCCAAGGTGTATGTGTGCCACATTTTCTTTATTCAGTCCATGTCGATGGACACTAAGTTGGCTCCGTGTTTTCGCTATGTAAATAGGGCCATGATAAACATATGCATGCAGGAGATTTTTAACGCCATACTTGAACACACCAAAGCAGACTCTGCCCCCAGGACTTTTGCACTTACCATTCCCTCTACCTGAAATGCTCTGGCTTTTTTTTTCTATCTCTTGGGCATAGTGCCTATCATTTATACTCAATAATTGATGAATTAGTGCTTTCTCTGTGCCAGGTGATTAAGCTATGCTTCCAACAGACAACGTAACTGGGATTTGCCGAAGTCAATGTGCCCAAGTTCATTCAGTTAAAAAGTTGTACAGTCAGGTTCAAACACAAGTCTGTCTGACTCCCCAAACTCTTGCTTTTCCCATGGTCTCATACTACTTTTCAGTATTGAAGAGTGGAAAGGAAACTGTGGAAGTCAAAAGATCTTGGTTTGAGTTCTATTTACATTACTTTGTGACCTTGGACCTGTCACTGGAATCTAAGCTGATTACATTTCTGAAAAGCATGAATAATAGCTGTCCTGTCTATCTACCATGTAGTTATTTCATCCAGTGAGATTTAGCCTCAGAACTTTGGGGATTATGCTGTGTCCACATAAGGTGGCATTTTAGGTACCAAGGTCCCTCCCTTCTCAATGTCCCCCAGGAGCCATGATCTTACACGCTTCCCATGTGACTCCCTACCCTTCCCTCTCTCCTAGGCGTACTGTCTCCTGCTGCAGTGCCTTACAGGTTGGTGAAGGTGTGCAGAAGTGCCCTGCCTCCTGGACCCTCTAGAACTTCTGCCAAGCCCAAGGAGGCCCCAGGAATTCTCCTCCCTCACCCATCCTTCCGGGTGCACAGTGGCTGAAGGGCCCCGGATCAGGGACTGGCAGAGAAAGCACTCTCTGCTGGTCTCAACAGCTTTGTCATCTCTCTTGCCTGGCACAGTGATCCTGTCAGCAGAAGCCCTGGCACTACGGAGAGCCAAGCAGGCCCAGCGCCGGGCCCAGCAAACACCCACACAGCTGAGCAAGGAGCAGGAGGAGCTGATCCGAACACTCCTCGGGGCCCATGTCCGCCACGTCGGCACCATGTTTGAACAGTTTGTGCAGTTCAGGGTGAGCACCTGCAAGATTTGGGCTGGAATATGACCAAGAGGGAGGGTGCCCAGCAGGCTGGCCTGAGGGCGAGGGCTGTGTGCCCTGCACTGACAGAGTACAAGCCTGCCCCAGAGCCTCAGCAAGGAACCTCCCAGAACAAGGCCAGTGAGACCTGAAGGAAGGCCCTGGGCCAGGACCTCCTGCTCATGTTCTGATCTCTGCAGCCTCCAGCTTCTCTGTTCATCCAACACCAGCCCTCACCCACCCTGGGCCCCGTGCTGCCTCTGCTTATGCACTTTGCAGACATCAACACCTTCATGGTACAGCAAGTCATCAAGTTCACCAAGGACCTGCCTCTCTTCCGGTGAGTGAGTGACCTCCCCTCATTTTCAGGGAGCAAACACTTCAGGAAACTACACACCCACCACCCCAAAAAGTCACTGCCCACAAACTAACACATCCTTCAGCCTTTCCAAGCACCAAAGTCTCACATTCCCAGCTTTGTTTTTATTATTTAATTTTTTCTTTTTTGGGAGGGTGGTGGACAGGGTCCCACTGTTGCCCAGGCTGGAGGACAGTGGTACAATCATAGCTTACTGCTACCTTGAATTCCCAGGCTCAAGCAATCTTCCTGCTCCAGCCTCCCGAAGTGTGAACCACTGTGCCCAGTTTTTCAGCTTTTTTTTTTAAAGTTGGAGTCTCACTGTCACCCAGGCTGGAATTCAGTTGCATACACATGGTCACTACAATCTCGACCTGCTGGGCTCAGGCAATCCTTCTGCTTCAGCCTTCCAAGTAGCTGGAACTACAGGCGCACACGAACATGCCTGGCTTATTTTTTTATTTATTGTAGAGACGAGGTCTCCCCCATGTTTCCCAGGCTGGTCTTGAACCCCTGGGCTCAGGCAATCCTCTCACCTCGGCCTCCCAAAGTGTTGGAATTACAGGCGTGAGCCACTGCGCCCGTCTTCAGCTTTGTTTTAAATGGGTCAGGGCGGAGAGTCCCTTTCCCTCTCTGAAGTACCCTTGCTTCCTGCCTTCTGTAGGTCCCTACCCATGGAGGACCAGATCTCCCTTCTCAAGGGAGCAGCTGTGGAAATCTGTCACATCGCACTCAACACCACTTTCTGTCTCCAAACGCAAAACTTCCTGTGTGGGCCTCTTCGCTACACGATGGAAGACGGAGCCCATGGTGAGACGGTGATGGAGCAGGACAGGCATGTGTTCCCTGTGGTATGGTACATGGTCAGGGGGCCTGGAAGCCCCTAAGCCTAGTGTCTCCCCCAGTGGGATTCCAGGTAGAATTTCTGGAGCTGCTCTTTCGCTTCCATGGGACGCTGCGAAGATTGCAGCTCCAGGAGCCCGAGTATGTGCTCCTAGCTGCCATGGCCCTCTTCTCTCCTGGTGAGTATCTCCCAGAGGCCAGAAACTTCTGTTGCATAAACTCTCAGCTCTTCAAATCTATCCACTCCAGGCCTTCTAGCCTTCAAACTCAGAGTGGGTCTAGGCCAGCCTCAGCCCCAGGGCCCTGTGCAGGCCCACCTCAGCCCCACACTGTCATTCCCAGTTCCCTACCTTACAGACCGCCCCGGGGTGACCCAGAGAGAGGAGATTAATCAGCTGCAGGAGGAGATGGCACTGACTCTGCAGAGCTACATCAAGGGCCAGCAGCCGAGGCCCCGGGATCGGTACGCCGGGAGACGGGGCTGTGAGGCCGCACCAGGGTGGGAGAGGGTTAGGGACACATGAGCTCGGGAGGAATGCTTCCTACTGTCCTTTCCCTGAGGAAACCAGGTCTCTTGGGGTCTAGCCCTTCCCCCAGCCATCCCCATCTCACATCGCTCCAGCATCCCAATTGCTTTTACTGCTGCTTCATCTCACTTTTTCCAGATTTGTTTTATTCAGTAGATGCCAGGTAGTAGCTCAGAGGCTCTGCGTAGTAGCATTCCTGAGATTGATGGCAGCCGTCACGTGCCTGTCCACTTCTCCAGACAGAGCAGAATTGTGAGAGTCTTGCCCACTCCTCCCTTGTCCCTCCCCTCCTCTCCACTGGGCCAACTCCTTCCATCCTTCATTTCCCTTGACGTTTGGTCCCTCACAGTTTCACAGACAAAGCCAGTTCTGGGGCAGTAGTCCATGCTCTAGCCGGGTGCTGAGGTGGCCCACTCTGTTCTTTTTCATCCCCCCAGGAGCCAGTTTGGCCAGAAAGGGTATGTGTTATACCACAGAACGCACCCACTTCTGGAGCCGGCTTTAGCAGGCCAGACCCTCAGATTCCACACAGCTAATGTTCTTCCCAATCCTGGGGCTTTCTTTACACTTGGCCCTCAGAGCTCTGGGTTCAGGAAAAATTGGGCACAGTGAGGGAAGACAGTATCAGAGAGCCCACCAGAGATCTTTAGAACCTTTGAAAAAGATATTGCACCAGAGCGTGATTTTCTCGAGTTTTCAGGCCTAGCTTCACTGAGGGACAGTTCAGGGGATCGGGGCCTCAAGACAAGACTCCCAGCTGCCTTACTTCCCTCCTCTTTTCCTGCCGACCCCCCCACTTCCTCCAAAGGTTTCTGTATGCGAAGCTGCTGGGCCTTTTAGCTGAGCTCCGGAGCATTAACAATGCATATGGGAACCAGATCCAGCACATCCAGGGACTGTCGGCCATGATGCCACTGCTCCAGGAGATCTGCAGCTGAGGCCGAGGCTCACTTCCTTCCCCAGCTCGCCTGGGATACACTGGACTGGAAGGGGAAGATGCTGGGACCAGAGATTGGGTCCAGTAGAAAGACAGCCCGGTGGTGGCAATGAAAGACTAAAGCAATAACTGCCTCTTCATGCGGTCATGGGGGTTTTGGGGGGTGACCATGGGGACAAAGTTGTTCTCTGGAAGCTCAGAAGTTGGGGCAGGAGAATGCCTCAGGGCTAAGCTCCTTCTGGGAATGAGTGGGCCCCACTTTCTGAGGCCAGAGATTTAGCCCTTCATTCCTACTTTCCCAGCCATGGGAGGCTCTGGATAGAAAACAGGGTGGTAAGCTAATCCCATGCAGGATTAACCAAAGAGAAACAAAGAAGGAAGTGGGGGTAGGATTCAGCCAGACACACCCCTTCATCCTCCTCCCTTAGTTCAGGGCCACAAGAGCACAGGAAAGATGACGGTGGGGCTGGCAGCTGAGGTCGAGCCTCAGACCTCTGCCTCCTCAGCTGCCCCTGAGGCAGCTCCAGTTCTGAGGAGGGCGTGGTCCTGTCCCCCACTCTGCTCCTGGGACCTAGAGGTCCCCACCAAGGCAGGCTCTGGAGGGGGCCTAGTCTCTGGCCCCAGGGCATCTGACTCAGAGGTTCCAGCTGCTGTGGGGGTTGGCTCTGGAGCGACCTCAACCCACAGTAATGCTGAAGCCACAGTGGAATCTGTTGCGCCAGTGGTTCAGGAAGGCTCCAAGGGCGAGGGTGACGGGCAGCGGGGGCATCTTCTTCTCCAGCACAGCACCTACACACCAATTACTATCCACCAAGCCTGTTGGGGAGGACGTTGACTTGGTTACTAAACAGGGCGTGGTGGGAGGAGTTAGCAGAAGGGGTGCTTCCTCCTTCTGTATCCCCAGTCCCTCAGTACCTCTGAATGCCATCCCAATAACCCTCACCTCTGAACACCATGTTGGCTTGGGGCAGAGTCAGGTGGTAACCGAAGGAGAAGGTCGTGTCTTGGAGCCTTGTGTTTGCCTCAAACTCCACTCCAACCTGAACCTGGGAACCACGGGCAAGGACAAGAAGGAGGTCAACATCAGTGAGGACCAGAGGGGTGCTGTCAGGGAATCAGCAGGATGAAGGCATGCGTGAAAATGTACACATGGCGTGGGTCAGAGGAATACTAGGTCATCCATCAGGGCCAATGGACGTCCGGGGGGGCAAGAGTACATGACTGACTTGCTGGGGAAGGGGCAAGGTCAGTCTCACCTGTTCATTTGCCCTGTGGTAATAACTTGCATGGGCCCCGCCCGATCCCACATTCAATGTAGCTACCCAGTGTACAGCTGTAAAAACCAAAGTACAGGGAAGGAGTGTTACTGTAGTAGGACACAGGCCAGGAACCCCCGCAAAGTCCAGAATGGTCTCTCCATGCCACCACTCCATGACGTTGCCCCATACCCGAGTACTTCCCAGCCAGCGTCAAGATAGCCCCCTCTTCTCCAGGCCTCCGGTGATAAACTAACTCTCCTCCCAGCACCAGCCGATGAGTGAGGCTCTGCAGGAAGTGAGCAACCATGATCACTGTAGGGGAATGGAGACACATGGAGTCAGTCAGAGAGACAGCATCAGGCCTGCTCCCCCACCCCCAGCAACCCCAACTCCGCCTGCCCAAGATCATCCCCAAACTGTACAGAAGACAAAGCGGCATCACCAATATTATCAAATGGGCAGCCAAGATGAAAAGAACCCTGGCCAATCCCTCACCAGATTCCCCAATCAGGTCAGGATTTCCTAGGGTCAGAGTGGCTGTGTAGTCATCTCCACGGTACTCGCCATCAAACTGCCACGTCAGGAACTTGGCCTGCTGTGTCTAGATGGCAAGAGCAGAAGTAAATCTCGCTACCTCTTTGTGATCACTCTTGACTCGGCTCCTCCCTCCCAGACCCCAGAGCGGGGAAAGTCAGGGAGGACAGAGAGGAAGTGCCTCAGTGGACCCAGGCAGGAACTGTGAGTCACCTGGAAGACAGCCTTAGCTCGGAGCCGCTCTGCCAAGAGGAGCAGGATCTGGGCGTTGAGGCTTCCGCTACTGTCCATATCGCCAACCACAGTGGGGAACACCTGTGGAAGAGGGTAGACAGTAGTTAGCCTGAGTGGTGCCACGCAGCCGGGCCTAAACCCAAATACACAATTTCATCAACAGTACCCAGCGCCCCCTGGTGGAGACGCAGGCACAAACTGGGGGTTCTTCCCACAGAAAGGCTGCTCTACCCTCTTCCACTCAGAAGAGACAGAGAATCCGGTGACTGCCCATTCTTCCCCATAACACACACATTTCCTCCTCCTGCAGACCTGGGTCCCAGGTGGGCTCTTAGGGAGACGACCCAGGTGTGTGGAGAACTCACCTCAGTGGGGCTAAGCTGCCAGTCCCCTGCATAGGCCGCATGGAGGTGATAGCCCGGCAAGCTCAGAGCACTCACGTGCACTGTGTGAGCCACCTAGGGAAAGAGAAGTCACTGGAGAAGAGAACATTCCTGCTCCACTTCGATCCCTCATCCCATCCTCATCTTCTCCCCATCCAGAAGGCCTCTTAAGAATCTCAAATATTCCCACATATAAGAGGGTCACCAGATGTAAAGCAACAAGTCCCACAGGCAAGGGAGGTCAAGAAAGGCCCACATCCTCCCTCATTTGTCCCATATAGCCTGGCTAAGGCTGGAGTACCAAGGAGAGGAGAAGAGGATCCAGGGACAGGCAAGGAGGAATAGTAAGGAGGGCCAGAGAAGTGGGAGCACCTGGAAATGGCTGCTCAGAACCTTGTTGACAACGAGCTTCACTCCCTCCATTTGTGCTGGGAATACATCTGAAGGGGTGGGGGGGGGAGGGAAGGAATAAGCACAGACAAGGAACCTCTGCCCCAAGAGGCAGTCTCCCCTTTCAATCCCAAAGGAAGCACTTTGGAGGAATTGACCTCCTTTCAAGTCCTGCAACGCGATGCTCTGCTTCATCTGGGCACCAGATCCTTCCTGACGCTGGATCTCCCCGTTCCAGCTGAGCTCCCGGTTCCTGCGCCCATCGCTGAATACCCGGGATTCAGGACCCTCCCCTCCTCCACCTCTTCACACTGATACACCCAAACGCCAAGTTCTCACCTTTGCACAGCCGGTGCAGCTCATCGAAGCTCCCAGGGTTGGGCAGAGGTTCCTCTCGGCGGGGGCCCCGGCGGGGCAAAGTCCCCATTGGTGCCAGGCCCAATGTGTTCCCCATTTTAGTCCAGAGGACGGAGAGGGGCCGGGGTCAGGGGTCAGTCTGGGAAAGGACGCAATTGCTCCTTCTACCCCCCACGGGTCCCACCCCCCACTACCCGGCTCCCCAGTCCCAGAAACTTCCACATGGTCCGACGCTAGACCTGGAACAAGAAAAGTGGAGGGAGAGAGCACTGATGTGGAGACTGGACCCCAGGCTTGCTCCCACCTCATCTTTGATCCCTCAACCCCACCTGTCACCCTGTCCTCTCTCCCATTCTGTGTTCCTAGCCCCCGCCACAGGCCTCATCTGGCGCCCTAGATTCCCTACTCTTCATTCCCGGGTCCCAAGACCGGGCCCCTAATGAAGCAGTAGCCCTTACCATCTCAGACCATCATGCTGCCCCTCTCCCCCCGGCACACCCCGGTCATCTTGATGGGGGCAGCCATCTTGAGTAATGGCAGAGCTGCGGCTTCACGTTGCATTCCGAGCGTGGCCATGCGCGCCATCTTGGAAGCGGGCAAAGAAAGCTATCAAAGACCCAACCCTCCCCAGATTGGGGCCGCCCAGTCGGTGAAAGCCCAGCTCACTCTGTCTCCCAGTGGCCAATGGCAGAGGAGGAAGCAAAGGAGTGGCAGGTCAGACGGCCCGAGAGCTTCGACCCTGGCGCTGCAGAGGCGGGCGGGACTGGATTGGTGGCTCCTTAGACTTAAGCAGAAGGCCTTAGGGCGCCAGGCCTCTCCAAGGTCGGGAGAGGCTTGTGAGGGTACTAGACGCCAGAGGGAGCATCTTGCAGCTTGGGCTCCTGAAGCCCCGTCCACCACCCCGGAGAAGTGAAGTGAAACCACATCTTGGAGACGCGCTTTGTCAAGGGCGGCAGAGGGAACCACTGTGGGGACGTATTTCGAACCCTGGTTCATTTGAATCGCTCCCGCGACCCCTGTAGATCCCTCCACAGACACCTCCAAAGGAGTGCTACTCATAAGCCAGCACTCTCTGGGACAGAGGCCCACACTTCCCTCCTGGAGGGCTACTTCTTTCAAAGTACCCCCTTCTGCCCTCTTAGTGGGACTGGAGGAATGCGCGTGAGAGTTCCAAGCAGAAGCAGCAGGTTCGAACAGATCTATTTCCTGAAACAATTGTCCTCGGTAGCTTTCTTCCCTGAGTCCCAGGGAGAGTTAACAAAGTCTAGGAATATGGGTTTCGGCCCCCAAACGCGCTCCACCGGGGGCCAGGGGCAAGCCAAGGGGGTGGGGACCCTCGAACACTAAGCCTCCACCGGGGAATAACTGAAGACAGAGCAAGGTTCCTCGTCTCTGGTCACCCACTTCCTCAGTAGCATTACACCTCCACCCTCAGTTCTCAGGAATGTTCTGCATGCACAGGGAGTAAGTGCTGGGGGCAAAAGGGTGGAAGATAAAAATGCTTCTGATATCTATTTAGCTGATTTCACGCAAATGCTTTGGGACCAGGGGAGTGTACCTCTGCCCTCCCACACTCCCATCAGAACTGGGAGAAGAGCCCTGGCCAGAGGGATGCTGTTGCCCCTGCTGATTCAATATTGGCTAACCACATCCTAGAACTGATAAGGCGATCAAGTGACCAGGCACCTTCAGTCTTTATCCTGCCAGAGCCCTCCAACTGTGCTGAATTTGTTTTATTGGGGGTAGGGTAGGCTCATTGATCAGCACCGGGTTTTTCTGGGCTCTCGTGTTTTCTTCCTCTGTCTCATTACACATTAACTCAAGAGGGGACAGAGGCAATCACACCTGTCCTCTGACCCTGACCCTCACTTCCCCGATTTCCATTCCCCTCACCCCACCGCTGATTTCAACCCCTTTCTTCCGATCCCCAACACCTCTGCTGAGTTGCAGAGGAGTGGGTAGGATTGAGGAGAGGAAATCTACCCATAATGGGAAGAGCTGAGGGCTTGATATGTGAGAGCATTCTAGAGAAATAGCTACAAATCCTGCTTTGGGCTACATTCAGATCCAAGGACTACTGGCCCCAGACTCCGAATGAATAAATCTCTAATGGAGCTGAAATGTAACCCCTTGGCCTCCACTAAGGCCTGTCCCCCCTGCCTCTCACCCCATCACCATGAGTCCCCATGTGCTTGTCCTCGCCTCCCCCCTTTCTCCACCTTGTTTATTCCAACAAGGTCCTTGCCCCCACTGGGCCTATTCACAGTCCCTGTCACCTGACAGGGGGTGGGTCAGCAAACGGGTATATAGCCCCTACCTCTCCAGCCAGGTCAGGCACAGACACCAAGGACAGGGCCACTGACTAGGTAAGGCAAGGGAGCAAGAGTTGTGTGCAGCATCCAAAGGGCCTGGGCTGTAATTGTGGAAAGGGAAGGAACCAGATCGAAGTGGGCACCCAGGGAGGGTGATCCCCTGGAAGGGGCTGAAGCCCACTTGGCTTCAGTCTCCTCCCACTTCCACCCCCACCAGCACTGTTTCTGGGCCGCCTTCCCCTCTGCCACCACCATGAAGCTGCTCGCTGTGACTGTGCTGCTCCTTACCATCTGTAGCCTGGAAGGTGGGTGTGATACGGAAAGGGGGGCACAAGGGGAGAAGGTGCGGGGGGGGTCCTGGCCACCTATCTGTGCTCTTCTGCCTGGGTCTGGCAGCCAGAGGGTTCAAAAGGAAGATCATTCCTTCTCTAAAGCCCAGAACACCCATCCAAATGGCGGCTGAATACTTTTGCAGGGAGGAGGCTGAGAGCTGGGGCGGGTGCTAGAAGGCTGGGATTCACTGTTGTGGATCCTGCTGAAAAGAGTCTGTGTGTGTGTGTGCGCGCGCGCGTGCAGGAGCTTTGGTTCGGAGGCAGGCAGAGGAACCAAGTCTGCAGAGCCTGTTCTCCCAGTACGTCCAGGCTGTGACCGACTATGGCAAGGACCTGGTGGAGAAGGTCAAGGCCCCAGAGCTTCAGGCCCAGGCCAAGTAAGTCTCAGGGAAAGGGGTTCAGAGGCCATGGGACTGTGGAGGGAAGGAAGGAAAGATAAGGGGTCTCACAGCAGACTGAGTTTGAGGGTGGGGGTTGGGAGAACGTGGCCTACATTGGAGAGAGAAAATTCCACCTCTTGGACAGATAGGAGCCTCAGGAACCAGGCCTTGAATTTTAGCCTCTAGGGTCTGTACCTCTGCCCAGTGGAGGGCCTGCCTATCCCCTTACCTAGGGGCTTTGCCATGTCATATGGACCAGGCACTAGAGTCTGGGGACCTAGGTTAGTCTGCTCTGACCTCCCACCACCGCCAAGGCCCTTTCCAGTGCCTAGGGTCCCTGACACTGACCTCTAATCCCTCACCTATTCAGGGCTTACTTGGAAAAGTCAAAGGAGCAGCTGACGCCACTGGTCAAGAAAGCTGGAACTGATCTGGTTAACTTCTTGAACTATTTTGTGGACTTTGGAACACAGCCTGCCGCCCAGTAAGGTGTCCAGATCATTGTCTTCCTGCCCAGCTGGTCTCTGGAACACCACTGCCAAGTCTAGTGCCCCTCTCCCTACCTACCCCATTTACTACAATAAATGCTGAGGGAGTCAAGCTTTGAGCCTGGTGTGTCGGGGGACTGGGGAAAGCAGTAGACCCTGCTGAAAAGATGAGACGTGTGGGAGGAGTCGGAGAAGGGAAAAAAGATAAATCTGCTTTTGGAAGGAGAGACATTTGGGTGTGAAGGAGCAGAGAAAGGGTTGAAGAGACAGATGAGGGAAGTGCCAGTAAGTGCCGTGGAGGAAGGTGATCCAGAGAGAAACCTGGGGCCATCTCCCACAGGCCTGGGGGCGGCTCTGCAGCAGAGCTCTAAGGAGCACTGGATATGGAACTATGAACAGTCATCAGTGGGGTTCCTAGACTTCTGGAGGGCACAGGCGATGAGGTTCTCCCTCCGAATGGCCTCTTAATCATTCCATGAAGAGGAGAACGTGGCCAGGCTTGGTGGCTCAGCCTGTAATCCCAGCACTTTGGGAGGCCAAGGCGAGTGGATTGCCTGAGCCCACGGGTTTGAGACCTACCCGGGCAACTTGGCGAGACCTCGTCTCTACAATAAATAAAAAATTAGCCAGTTGTGGTAGCGTGCGCCCGTAGTTCTGGCTACTTGGAAGACTGAGGCAGAAGGATCGCCGGAGCCCAGCAGGTCGAGGCTGCGGTAGCCAGGAGCGTGCGTTTCTCCAGTCTGGGCAACAGAGTCAGACTCCAACTCAAAAAAAAAAAAAGAGGAGAATGTGTCCAAAAAATTAATCCAGAGGTGTCACCCAAGACCCTCCCTTCCCTTCTGAGCCAGGGAACACTGTTTCCCCAACTCACAATAAAAATAAAGACTGGCATCACTCCTCTCCCTGAAGGTGCTCTGATTCCTCCACTCAAAACCTCTCATCTAGAACCTGTCGGGGGAAGACCCATTCCAAGTCCCTCCCTCCTACTACCCAGGCACTGCTCATACAACTGGCCTGGTAGCCATGTCAGAACCTGGCACTGTTGGCCTAGTAGCCATTTAGAGACCTGACAGGTATCCAACATGGTGGATTTGCAGGACTAGAGAAGCTTTGGGAGCTGTGATACCTGGATTAAATCAAAATGGAATGGAAATCAGGCTGGGTTGAAGGGGAGAGATTTACAGTCCCAAAATGTAGCGCAAGGGAAGATGAGACATTTTTCAATAAAAGTTCATTCCCACTTTATCTTTAGAAGTGTTACTTCCCAGGCCAGGCGCAGTGGCTCACGCCTGTAATCCCAGCACTTTGGGAGGCCTTGCTTGAGCCAAGAAGATCAGCCTGGGCAACAAAGTGAGAGTCTGTCTCTATTTTAAAAAGGAAGGAGGGAGGGAGAGAAGGAAGAAAGAAACAAAGAATAAAATACTTCCAGACAGGGCTTTCTGGCAGTTCTAAAAACAGGACAGGGACTGACAGGGAGATTCCTTGGCCAACACCCATGCTTGTTGGGGAGAGGACCTCCTTTCTGGACCCGACTTAGCCCTATCTGACCTTCTAAGGTCCCTCTTGCCATAGAACCCACTGAAACTCAATGTTCACGTAAAGCCTTCCACCAGGAGCTTCACACAGCCCTGGCCACACCATCCCTATGGGTTCGGCTCTTCAGCTATCCATTTCTACATGCATGTACTGGATTGGTACTGTCTGGATTGGAGACTATCTGGGGCTGGGAGCCAGGCTCCCTCAACCCAACCCTGGTTCGATTGTCAGACACAGAAAGCCACGAGGATGCAGAAGTCACTTCTTAGAGTCTAATCTCTCCAAATATGCCTAGACTCCCAACACACTACTCCTGGCTCCAGTTCCATCCCTCAGCACCTGGGGGTCAAAGGTCCCCTCCCTCCTCCATCCACGGTCAGCATTCATCCCACAATCGAGCAAAATAGCCCTGAAGTCCCCTAGACTGTGAGTTCTGTGGGGTCAGGAACTGAGAAACTGTATCCTGCCTAGTGCTTAGTAGAGACTGAATACATATATGATAAATGGATGAACGAATGGAGTCTAAGTCTAGTCTGTGGCGGCTTTATTGGGACACTCCCTTCCTGTTGTTTAGCGGGAGTTGGGGCTGGGAAAGAGAGGAGGGGTGGGACAAGGGCATGCGACCACAATAGAGACACCCATGAATAGCATCTGAGCATTAGTCTTTGACAGGGAGGAGGAACCACTGGCGTGTATTAACTTGGGGCCGAGTGCCATTATGGGGGCAGGTCAGCTGGCATTAACAGCGTGGAGGCATATGTGATGCCAGCCATGAGGCCTGGGAGGAGAACTGGAAGGTGAAGAAGGACATGACCACATCGGCTCTGAAGCTACTGTGGCGGCTTCTCATGCTTGAGAGTCTCATAAGTCTCCTGATTCCGGGTGCTCAGGCCCTGAAGGGAGAGTAGAAGGGTCATCAGGAGCTGGAGCCCCTCACGATCCCCCCCCCCACCTCCACAGATGCTGCCCCTTCCAAAGGTCACTCAAACCCCACCCTCTTCTGCTGACTTTCTGGGCCAGGGGGGCAGGGCCACTTACCGTGTAAACACCATCTGATTTCTGCAGAGACAAACGGGGCAAGGCGTTAGAGACCCATGCATCCTTCAGAGCCCCTCAGTGCTTTCCCACCCAGGGCAGTGTCTGGCTGAGGGAGGCTAGTGGCTAGTTCCCCTCTGGGACATGATACATATTTGCCCACATGGCTACAAACACACATATACACACAACACAACACAACACACAGGCCTGCCTTACATATCCTTGTCACCCTTGCTTGATTCTTCCCTGTCACCTGTGGGATATTTTTCCAGTGACTTGGCAAGGTGGCAGAGTGGGAAGGGTGAGGTGGGAGGGGACCTCAGGTGTATGTAGATCAGCACCTGAGAGGTTTGCCCTCCCAGAGGCCCTGAACCCCCGGCTAGAGCCCCAGAAGGCCTAAGAGTCTGAAACAGGGGCTCCCCAACCCTGGGGCCACAGACTGATACTGGTCCCTGGACTGTTAGGAACTGGGCCACACAGCAGGAAGTGAGCGGCAGGAGAGCAAGCAAAGCTTCATCTGTATTCACAGCCGCTCCCCATTGCTTGCATTACCACCCAATCTCCACCTCCTGTCAGATCAGCACCGAAAAGCCTGCTTCCATTTCCAACATCCTGTCTCTGTGAAGCAGGGTTTTCTGCAGTGACAGCAACCAAAACGAGATTACAGAGTAGACTGGACACGAACAACACACTTTGGGTGTCACTGTCTCCCATCACCCCAGGTGGGTCCGTCTAGTTGCAGGAAAACAAGCTCAGGGCTCCCACAGATTCTACGTTGTTGTACAATTGTACAATTCTGAGTTATACAATTATTTCATTATATATCACAATGTAATAATAACAGAAAGTGTGCAATAAACGTAATGTGCTTCAATCAACCCAAAACCAGCCTCCCAGCCCCCATTTGTGGAAAAGTTGTCTTCCACGAAACCAATCCCTGACGCCAAAAAGGTTGGGAACTGCTGGTCTGAAAAGTTGCATCTAGGTGGGGGAGGGTCATACCTCATAGCTGGCAATGGCTGCCTTTCGCACTTGGATCTGGAGTGAGGGAAAGGGCATCAGTAAAGGGGAAGTCAGCAGCCCAACCTCCTTCCCCAGGCTTCATGGGGGAGCCCCTTCTTTCCCTCTCCTCAAATCCATGTGCCACCCCCTCTCACTTCCCCTTCCAGCCCTTGCCCCACCCTGCCCAGCCTTACCTTCAGGCGACAGTAGAGCAGGGTCAGGACAATGCCGTACAGAAACAGGATGGCATCCAGGATATAGCAGAGCTGAGGATCTCCCAGGGCCTCTGGGGGGACAGAGGATGCCCATGTGGTCAGGGGCACGGGAGGATCTGGGCTCCGAGGACAGAGGGCAAGGACTCTGGGCAGCAGGACAGGGCAAGGGGGAGCCCTCCAGGGAAGAAACTCGAACTTTCTCTCTGGACTGCTATTCCTCTTGCCGTTCCCTTCCCCTCGCCCGCCCCTGCCCCTGGCAGGTGTAGGATACAAAGTGTGGAGGGTTCTACTGCGATGGGACTTCCATGTACTGATACTCAAGGGCTCCCCTCAATCCGACATTTTCTTCTTTTCCATTTTGTTTGTTTGCTTTTTGTTTTTGGTTTTTGAGTTGGGGTCTGGAGTACAATGGCATGGTCACGGCTCACCACAGCCTCGAACTTCTGGCTCAGGCGATCTTTCTGCCTCAGCCTCCTAAGTAGCTGGGACTACAACCATGCACCACCACACCAGGCTAATTTTTTTATTTTTAGTAGAGATGCGGTCTCACCATGTTGTTCAGGCTGATCTTGAGGTCCTGAGCTCAGGCAGTCCTTTCGCCTCGGCCTCCTAAAGTGCTGGGATTATAGGCATAAGCCACTGCGCCTGGCCTACAACCTTCCCTTTTTAGCACTGTGGGCTCCTCGGGCACCACTGAGCACTTCATCCTCCTCAAGGGACCCATTGGAGTCCACTGGGCTGAAACCAAAACCTCAGCTTGGGGCTAGAGGAAGGCAGAAGCAGTGGCAAATTTAAGTGAAGAAACCACAGAAGTGTCTGTACTAAGCCCTGTGACCTGTGGCTAAGAGCTGGACAGGAAGGATGTGAGCTGGGGCAGGGAGAGAAGGCAATTACTCTATCATTGGTCACCTCCCAGCTCAGCCTTACTGCTTTCTGTCCCACCACAAGATACTAAATATGTAAAACACACACACACACACACACACACACACACACACACACACACACACACACACACACACTATGTCTGCTTTGCTCGGCCTTATAGATACTGCTGGCCCTGACACTAGGCTGGGGAATGACCACAGGCTCAAGGGAATGACCACAAGCTACATGGATCCATCTCCCACTACTCTGGCGTGTTACTCATCTGGGCCTCTGAGGGGGAATGTTTTGTGCATTTTAAAGAGTCACATAGAGTCTAGGATCCAGAGACTACCCTCAGCTCCTATCAGAAGGACTGAGAGGGGACATGTGGTGAACACTGGAAGTACTGACATCAGTGGAGTACTTTTGATTCTGTGACACTCTTTCACACACGATATTGCATAAATCTTAAAACTACCCTGTGAGGAAAACATCGTCATCGCCATTTTACAGATGATGAAACCAAAGCTCGGAAAAGTTAAGTAACTCAGAGCCAGAGTTAAGTGACAGAGTCGGGACTCAAATCCAGGCTTTCTGCCTTTAAAGTCTGAGCTTTCCTTTGTGTCTCAGTGGCCTGGCCAACAGATCAGTAGCTAACCTAATCCTTCCCCCGATTTCTCAGCTGGGTTGGTGGAACTCCTTCCAGCTGTTCTTTCAATTTTCCCAGCCTCCCTGAAGTTTACTAACATCCTCCTTTCCAGCACCCAGCTGCCACCAACCCTCTTCAAAACACACACACACACACACACACACACAGAGGCTGGGTTCAGCACTTTGCTTGAACCCAGGAGTTTGAGACCAGCCTAGGCAACATATCAAGACCTCGTCTCTGTAGTCCCAGCTACCTGGGAGGCTGAGGCAGAAGGATCACCTGAACCCAGGAGGTTCAGGCTGCAGTGAGACTCTGACTCAAACACACACACACACACACACACACACACACACACACACACCAGATACCATTTCAGCACAGACCACCCAAAAAGAATGAAAAGTGAGCGTTCTTAGAGTGACTGGAGACTTAGAGCTGCCGGGACCTTCCCAGTTCTGCCCCTACTCTTAGCCAACACTCAGGTCTCTGGAACTGGGCATCTCATGCCGACCACCCTCATGTCAATTGTTTACAGAATGGTGTGTTAGCAATGACCCACAGAAACAACAGTCACGTCTGTTTCTACCCTTGACCCACTCCCAAGCACAAGACAGATGCCTACCTTCCCAGGAGGGGCTTTGCGTATTTCACCAGCTAGAGACCAGCCCATGGGGAATGCTGAGCCTGGGCAATGGAGCTTCTCCCCAGACCCACTCTTCGTGCCAACAACCATCCCCTTCCCCTGCCAGACTGACACTCGGTATCAAGCCTTCTGAAAAGAAAAAAGTCTGGAGTGAGGTAGAAGGGCCACAAGAAAGGAAGGAACTGACTCCAGGGCCCCGGATTGGGGCTGGATGGAAATAGCCTCAGGGTCTCCCCATCTCTCAGCCCCATTCCCTTCTGGCCACTGTCGGCCTTCCTCATCTGTCCTGGACTTGGCTCTCGTCCACATGCCCTGGACCTCCGCCCTGGAGCCAGCATATTGGCTCTCACCAAACCCTCTCACCTGCTCGATCAACCACAAGGAGTAGCAGCAAAGCCACTGCTGGAATCATCTTGGGCTGGGAACTGGACGCTCTCGTGGCACTGCGCAGCTGTGCTCAGCAGGCGGCTCCCTGACCACAGAGTCCCCCCCTTCCTGCCACGCCTTCCACCACTCTTTGGCCCCTTCCCCTTCCTGCACTAGAGGCCGGGCGGCTCCCGGAAGGGCCAACCAAGGGCGCTGGGAGATCTGGGCTCTTAAGCCTCAGTCCTTTGTGACCAACCTCTTACCCATAAAGAGGAGACTCTCGTGCCTGGGAAAGGCTGTCCACAGCTGCCATCTTTCACTGCCCCCCCACCCCTTCAGACACACATCTGTAAGAAACCACCCAAGACTCCCTCAGACCCCACTGCCCCCTTCCCTCCCACCTGGAACTTTTCACCATCTTGATTTGAGCAGTTTATCAACTTGCACAGACACTGAGGAGGTCTGGGCGGGGGGAGCCGAGGAGAAAGAGGAAATGGCGAATGGAGAAGTGGAAAGGGCAAGAGTCAGAGAAGGGGGTGGAGGTGAGCGAAGCAACCACTAGGACCGAATGCAGCAGAGAAATGGAGGGCGGAGAGTACGCAGACATTGCCCACCAAAGTGAAGACAATGAGGTGCTGAGAAAGAATCAGAAGTTTGGGCCTAGGGGCCGCAAGGCGGCTAATTTATTATAATTTCTCCTTTTCTCTTACATGCACAGAAAGCCCAATGGCCAAATGTACATAGACGAGTACATACACACAGCCCCGCTCCCAAGGAGGGCAGGCTCCATGGCAGAAGCTGACAGGTGGGCGGGCAAGTCCTGCTCCCTGCTCACCGATCTATTTCTCCAAACACAATATCTTGGGTACCTAGGAGGTCAGAGGACAGAGAAAAGACTGGTGTCACCAAAGATCCAGAACCCACTACTGTGCTCAGAAGACTGAGGACCTCAGTCACACCAACAGTCTATGCTCAACAGGAAGCATTCAGTTCTGTCCCCAGTTGGCGTCCCACAGCCCCTTGTCCAGAACACCTGAGTTCCTCATACCTATGATGGCAACGACATCTGCCAACATGTGTCCCTTAGACATCTTGTCCAAACCAGCCTGGGGAAATACAGATAGCAACAGCATTTGGGCATGATTTGCAAAGTGGGAGGAGAAGAAAGGAGAGTGCATAAAAATCTCAACCAAGGTCAACACATATTGGAGTTAGAATGACTGGGATTAGCTCTTACCAGGTGAGCAAAACCAGGAGCCTTGATCTTGCATCGATAAGGGCGACTGCTGCCATCAGACACCAAGTACACTCCAAACTCTCCCTGTCCAAGGAAGACTGGTGAGCAAGTACTTCGCTGAATACCATCTCCAGCTACCTACCCTTCCTTCTCTCCTGTCCTCACCTTAGGAGCCTCAATGGCAGTGTATGTAGCTCCTGGGGGCACCTGGTAGCCCTCAGTGTACAACTTAAAGTGATGGATCAGGGACTCCATGGACGTCTGCAAAGAGGAAAAAGGGAGCATCAATACAGCAAACCCAAACTCTGTCTTCTAGGCCTTCCCCAGCACAGAAAATAACTCCGCCCTAGGAGTACGCCCACAGGAAAGCCAGAAGCAGAGAGGATACAGGAGAAGCAGCTATGGAGGTTAAGCATCTCGTACAGCAAACTCTTTGAGAAGGGAACAGTGAAAGGCAGGATTTCACCCAGGGCTGCTTCCGGGCCACGGCCCATCCCGCCCCTGCCTCCCTCTCCCTGCAGCCAACCTTCATCTCTGCTCGCTTAGGCGGGGACACTTTGGCGTCATCGACCTTGATCTCCCCAGGAGGCATCTTGTTTAGACACTGGGCGATGATCCGGAGGGACTGGCGCATCTCCTCCACCCGACACAGGTACCTGAGTAGGTAAGGCAGAGCAAAAGAAGAACAGTCAGAGGAGCAGGAATGGGCTGGGAAGGATGCCCATTAGGCAAACTGGCCGAGTATGGTGACTCATGCCTGTGATCCCAGCACTTTGGAGGCCAAGGCAAGAGGGCTGCTTGAGCCCAGGAGTTTGAGACTAGCTTGGGCAACACAGTGAGACTTCATCTCTATAAAAAAATTTAAATCGGGCTCGGTGGCTCAGCCTGTAATCCTGCGCCTTGGGAGGCCGAGGTGAGTGAGTTGCCTGAGCCCGCGGGTTCGAGACCCGCCTGGGCAACTTGGCAAGACCTCATTTCTACAATAAATAAAAAAAAAATTAGCTGGGCGTGGTAGCGCGCGCCTGTAGTTCCAGCTACTTGGATGGCTGAGGCGGAAGGATTGCCGGAGCCCAGCAGGTCGAGGCTGTGGTGGCCGGGAGCGGCCACTGCACTCCAGTCTGGGTGACGGAGTGAGATTCCAACTCAAAAAAAATAAAAAATTTAAAAATTAGCTGGATCTCAAGCCAGGGAAAGTGGGGACCAAAAGTAGGCCCAAACTACTTATACGATGACCACTTGTATATTGAATTCTGAATTGTACCCCACATCTTCAATAAAATAAATTTTTAAAAAATTAGTTGGGCTTGGTGGCATGTCCCTATAGTCCCAACTACTCAGGAGGCTGAGGTAAAATGATTACCTAAGCCCAGGAAGTCAAGGCATCAGGGAGCCATGATTGTGCCACTGGGCAACAGTGAGACCCACCCCCAAAAAATGGAGTTCAGTAAACTTTCTTCATTCTTTTCTCATAGAATGGCATCTCTGCTTGGCCAGTCGACCCATATAAACCCACTAGTGTTTGGTTTTACTATTGGGTCCTTCCCCAAACCCTCTCTTTATTTTCTCAGGTCATGGCCTGTAGTGTTTCCCTCACTAATTACCCTCTTAGACACTTTCTGAACTACAGAATGGATGACAGTCAAAAGGACTAACAAACAAAAACAGTAGCAAATCTGACTTGGGGTCAGTAAACAGAAGTGAACTTGAAACTTAGAATCTAGTAGAGAAAGCACTGGATCAGAAAGATTCCAGTCTCAACCACTACTGACAGAATAATCCCAGGGAGTCCCTAATCTTACGCTTCAGCTTTCTCAGCTATAAAATGCAGCCAGCAGCTGGGCATGGTGGCTCAAGCCTGTAATCCCAGCACTTTGGGAGGCCAAGGCAAGAGGATCCTAAGCCCAGGAGTAAGAGAGCAGCCTGGGCAACATGGCGAGACCTCATCTCTACAATAAATCAAAAAATTAGCCGGGCATGGTAGCGCGTGCCTGTAGTTCCAGCTACTTGGAAGGCTGAAACTGAAGGATCGCCTGAGCCCAGCAGGATGAGATTGCAGTGGCCATGAGCAGGCCACTGCACTCTAGCCTGGGCAACAGAGTGAGACTCCAACTCAAAAAAAAAAAACATGCAGCCAGCGCTAGCTCTAATGTAAGGCCAAAACAAGACGCCACATATGCAAAAGTGCTTTGAAAGCAAGCTAGCTCATCACACACAAGAGCCCCATGAACACTGGGAAGAAAGGTGAAGAGGAAAGTGGCAAAGAGGAAAGCGAGCCGAGGACACCAGCCGGACATGAGCCGAGGGAGGGATGAGGCCTCACCTGTCATAGCAGTCCCCTCGAGAGCCGATAGGAACATCAAACTCGACCTGGTCGTAAACATCATAGGGCTGGGTCTTGCGCAGATCCCACTGAATGCCTGAGCCCCGGAGCATCACGCCACTGTAGAGAGCACAAGGGGGACAAGGGCCACTTTCCACAAACCCAGGAGGGAGGCACATTCTTCCTCAGTCTCCCCTTCTCTCCTTCATGCAGGGATGGCCAGGGTGCCAGACATTCTTAACAGCCAAGGCACGAGGCTGGACACCCCCCTCCTACTCCCAAGACAGAAGTTGTGTCCACCCACCTGAAACCATAGTTCAGTGCATCTTCTGCCGTTACCACCCCAATGTCGACAGTCCGATTCCGCCAGATCCTATTGTTGGTCAGCATCTATTGATCAGGAGAACACTGTGCTCATACTCCTTATAATGTTCCCCTAGTACCTCCATATTACTCACAACCGGGGACTAAAATCCTACAAGCCCTTCTCAGGGAAAAAGAGAGGTTTTCCCATTGAATCCTGTCTTACCTCCTCTACCTCATCAATCCGAAGAGAGAAGTTCTTAGAAAACTCATAAATGTCATCCATGAGCCCGAGGGGCAGGTCCTAGAAGCCAATGGAGGTGACATTGAGGATAGCAGAACCTCTGCCAAGGACAGTGGGCTCAGCAACCCCTCCCTCAGGGCTGCAGCTTTCCATCAGCCAGCACTGCCCTCCAGTGGCCACCGAGGAAACAGGCCTGGCCTGGGTGTTCAGGGAAGCAGGGGACCCACTCACCTGGTGCACGCCTCCTGGCCGGACATATGCAGCATGCATTCGGGCTCCAGACACTCGCTCGTAGAACTCAAACATCTTTACAGGACACATGAAATTAGTGGCAAAGACCCAGGCCCCCATGACGAAAGCACAGTGGCCCCCTCCACTCCCCTCTGCCTTCTTATGCCCAACAAACCCCTTATGACAGTTCCTATTAACCCCACCCGAGTTAAATATTCCTCCCTTGCTGTTCTCTCATGTTCTCTTTATTCCTTGTGGCCTTCACATCTTCTCTACTTCCTGAACTTCCTTCCCCAATCCCATCCTTTCCTCCTTCTTATACCTTCTCCCTTTCCTCAAACATCCAGAAGAAAGGCGTCATGGCCCCGATGTCCAGGGCATGTGTGGTCACAGCCATGATGTGGTTCAAAAGTCGTGTGATTTCTCCAAACAGCACTGTGGAGAGGTGAAGAGGAGGACACAGGTGTCAAGGAGCCAGGCTGACGGTCTGGGCAGGGCTAGGGGTCTGAACACTAAGCTTGGGGGCAGTGTTTCCAAGGTGGGGAAGGAGTGAGAGAGGCAGTGTGCTCTGCTTTCAGTAGGCTGCAGGAAGGAGGGGGCACACCTCGGATCCACTGTGCCCGGGGAGGGGGCTGGATGTTCAGTAACTTCTCCACAGCCAGTGCGTAGGCCTGCTCGTTACACATCATGGACACGTAGTCTAGCCGGTCAAAGTATGGAAGGGCCTAGGAAGAGGGAGGACGCTGGGTCACATCAATAGGCCCCAGAGCCCACAGACGGGCTGCCAGAAGCCTATCTCTTAGGGGGCATCAGAAGCTGGGCTGCACATGCCTTTCTAGTCTCAGGAGCCCCAGCATGGCAGGGTGAAGTATCTAGCAATCAGCAGTGTGCTGGTAAATGCCAAAGGACTGGCTTTCCAAAGGGGGAGAGGACCTTGATTTGTCATGTTTGCCAACTTCCACGCAAAAAGGCTCCCACCATGGTCCATTTTAAGCTACCAATACTACTAACTGAATGCAACATTGGGAAGAGTAACACACCACTACACACATTTCCACCATACAGAAACAATCAAAGAAAACCCCTCAAGGGCACAGCACAGTAAAATGTGGCAAAAAAAGAAAGCAATGAGTTTTGAGTATTCAATCTCACCTTTGATTTTAATATAATGCATTAAATCATAAGCTTATGTAACTTAATTTTCAATAATGGCTGTACTTAACAAAAGTCTCAAGAAGGCCTGAGCTCTTGCCAGCCAGGACAGCTCCAGTGTACCCCTGTCAGTAGCCCCACTGTCAAGTGCCACCTTGTCAAAGAAGAAAGCTTGGAACTACTAAGCCTCCCTTACCTCTTAAGACTGAGATTTCACTTATTTGTTTATTCGAAACAAAGTCTCTGTTCTGTCACTCAGGCTGGAGTGCAGAATCATAGCTCACTGCAGCCCAAAACTCCTGAGTTCGAGGGATCCTCCCACCTCACTCAGTCTCACAAGGGAGCCACCACATTCAGCTAAAAAACTGAAATATTGAAGGAGTAAAGTAATCAGTCTTAGAAGTGACTGAGAGTGAGTTATTTAAAGAAGACAGAGCACCAAGTAGAAATGGTCCTTCCAGCTGGGCACAGTGGCTCATGCCTATAATCCCAGCACTTTGGGAGACTGACATGGGAGAATTGGTTAAAGCCAGAAATTTGGAGACCAGTCAGGGTGGCAGAGCAAGACCCCATCTCTATAAAAATTTTAAAAATGAAAAAAAAATAAAGAAACGGTCCTTCCCCCAGAATGCCAAGAAAGCTAAGTTCTAGTTGTCGGCTGAATCAGCTGCAGCTTCCAAGAAAAAGGCGGAGCTAAGATGCCCCTCTTTGGAACAGCCAGTTCTTGTCCTTATGTCATTATGACATGGGAAAACACTACAGGATAAGTCCACGGACTCTTGAACCAGAAGTCATCATGGCCTGGACTCTCCAGGGAAATTACATTCTAGTCACTGTTCACCCCAACAATGGCCTGGATCTAGTCCTAACACCAGCACCCTCTGTTATTGGGACCTTTCTTCATGGCAGTAAGAAAAACCTTCAGCTTCCCATCCCAGATCCAACTCCTTCAAATCTGACCCTTACTATTTGGGCCAGTTTTCCTAAAAACGTAAACTCTGTCACAAACCACTTCCCGGTCACTCTGACTCACTGAGTGTTTTGAAAACAAATGAAGACAGCTGGAACATACAAGAATCAGCTGTTAATCCTGGAGAGCTGACGTCTCTCCTCTTTCCCTGCCCCTAAGGACACGACTTTGACGCACTAATGTAAGAACAGAGAAACTGAGACACTAGAGTAAAGGTAAAGGGGCAAGCCAAAAGTCAGCCCGAGAAAAGCTGGGGCTGTAGGTCCAGCTCTGAAGTGTTGCTGCTGAATAAACCAAATCCAGAAGGCCCAAGCATCCATGGCTGCCCCCTCCATCCTTTCAACCAAGACGTCCCAGTAACTTCACTCCCCAATACATTCCTCCCCTGAGGTTCTAACTGGCAAAGTCCCAGGTGAATGCCTCCCTAGATACCCCCACCTGCAGATAGGTCTTGTATTCGATGAGCTTCTCTGTGCCTCGGTGCAGGAGCCCAATGTGAGGGTCACACTTCCGTACCATCTCCCCACTCAATTCCATCACAAGTCGCAGGACTCCATGGGCTGCTGGGTGCTGAGGCCCAAAGTTCAGTGTCAGATTTGACACAATTTTATCCTTTGGAGGGTCCACATCTGGGAAGTGGGAAAAAGTTCAGAGCCAAATGGTAATTCCCTTAGGAGCCCTCAAGGAGTCAGCCTCTCCCTACAGATCCTCCATGTCACCATTCCACACCTTGTTAATTTCCTAATTGCCAACATAACTCGGAAGAGGACAGAGAGATGGGGAAAAGGGAAGGGAGAGAAAAACTTTCTGATGAGAGGGACCATGAATCTCACTCTTTCCATGCCTTCTAGAATAACTTTTTAAGCCGGGCTCGGTGGCTCAGCCTGTAATCCCGTGCCTCGGGAAGCTGAGGTGAGTGGATTGCCTGAGCCCACGGGTTCGAGATTCGCCTGGGCAACTTGGCGAGACCTCATCTCTACAATAAATCAAAAAACTAGCCGGGCGTGGTAGCGCATGCCTGTAGTTCCAGCTACTTGGAAGGCTGAGGCGGAAGGATAGCTGGAGCTCAGCAGGTCGAGGCTGCGGTGGCCGGGAGCGTCCACTGTACTCCAGTCTGGAAGACAGTGAGACTCCAACTCAAAAAAAAGGAATACTTTTTATTTCTTTTTTTTTTCTTTTTTTTGAGTCAGAGCCTCACTCTGCAACCCAGGTTGGAGTGTAGTTGCATGCTCATGGCCTCCGCAGCCTTGACCTACTAGACTCAGGTCATCATTCCTCCTCACCCTTCCAAGTAGCTAGAACTGCAGGCACACACCACCACGCCCGGCTAATTTTTTGCTTTATTGTAGAGATAAGGTTTCACCATGTTGTCCAGGCTGGTCTTGAACCCCTGAGCTCAGACAATCCTCTCACCTCTGTTTTCCAAAGTATTGGGATTACAGATGTGAGCCACCACATCCAGCCCATTTTTATCATGTTTCTTAGTGTGCAAATAACATTTTAAAAATAATAATGACAGATAACATTTATATTGCCTTCTTATGTGCCAGGCACTACTTGATACACTTTACTTATTTTAATTGATTTAATTCTTACAACAACCGTATGAGTAATGAGTGCTACTATGTCTCCATTTTATTGGAGAAACTTAGGCCATAGAGTTTCAGTGACTTCTCCAGGATCACAAAGCTAGTAAGCGGCAGAACTGGAATTTAAACTCAGCTTGTTCATATAGGATTCACACACCTGTAATTATGTATACTGCCCTCCAAATATATCCAATGAATGGCCAATCAGGAAGTGTATACCTAATGCTACTCCTACTCAATGACAGTTTTTACTGTCAAGAAGCTTATTTGTTTATTTATTTTTTCAGTTGGAGTCTCACTCCATCACCCAGACTGGAGTGCAGTGGCACGCTCCCGGCCACTGCAGCCTCGACCTGCTGGGCTCCGATGATTCTTCCGCCTCAGCCTTTCAAGTAGCTGGAACTACAGGCACGTGCTACCATGTGCAGCTAATTTTTTATTTATTGTAGAAATGAGGTCTCGCCAAGTTGCCCAGGAGGGTCTCGAACCCGCGAGCTTCAGGCAATCCATTCACCTCGGCCTCCCAAAGCACTGGGATTACAGGCTGAGCCACCGAGCTCAGTGAAGCTTATACTTTTAGTCAGAGTCTCACTCTGTCACCCAGGTTGGAGAGCAGTGGCACAGTCACAGGTACCACAGCCTTATCCTACTGGGTTCAGGCGATCCTTCTACCTCCACCTTTCAAGTAGCTGGAACTACAGGTGCATGCCACAATGCCCAGTCAATTTTTTTATTTACTGTAGAGACGAGGTCTCACCATGTTGCTCAGGCTGGGCTCAAGCAATTCACCCACCTCGGTCTCCCAAAGTGCTGGGATTATAGGTGCGAGCCACCAGGCCCAGCAAAGAAGCTTATCCTTTAATTTGGGAAATAACTACCTGTGAAACACTAGTAACACAGGTAAAATTTGTAAGTTTCCAAGTAAGTGGCTAAGCTGAGCTGCCATTAAGTATTTAAAGGAACTAAAGAACACCGTCAAGACTTCATGTAGTAGGCTCTGAGCAGGTTTTTTTTTTTTTTTTTTGGACAGAGTCTTACTGTGTAACCCAGGCTGGAGTGCTGTGGCACACAATCAATGCTCATTGCAGCCTTGAATTCCCAGGCTCAAGAGATCCTCCTGCCTCAGCCTCCGGAGTAGTTGGGACTACAGGCACACGCTATCATGCCTGGTTAATTTTTTGTAAAAATTAGGTCTCACTTATGTTGCTTTGGCTGGTCTCAAACTCCTGGCCTCAAGCAATCCTCTTGCCTTGGCCTCCCAAAGTGCTGGGATTATAGGCATGAGCCACCATGCCTTGGTTTTTATTTTTTATTTTTTATTTTTTTTTGAGTTGGAGTCTCACTCTGTCACCCAGACTGGAGTGAAGTGGCCGCTCCCGGCCACTGCAGCCTCGCCTGCTGGGCTCCGGCGATCCTTCCGCCTCAGCCTTCCAAGTAGCCGGAATTACAGGCGCACGCTACCACGCCCGGCTGATTTTTTGATTTATTGTAGAGATGAGGTCTCGCTGCCCAGGCGGGTCTCGAACCCGCGGGCTCAGGCAATCCACTCACCTCAGCCTCCCAAAGGCGCGGGATTACAGGCTGAGCCACCGAGCCTGGCTCATGCCTTGGTTTTTAAATATAGGAAATGATTTTGATAGGTAGAGGGAGGAAGAGGCATTCCAGGCTATGAAATCAACACAGGTCAAATCTTAGAACAAGGAAGTAAATATCTGTGGAACTCTTATCAAGACTTCCCAAGAAGCAAATCAGAATTCTTCACCACAGGCTTTGGAGTCAGAAGTACTCAAGTAAAAATCTGCCTGTGTGTCTTTGATCAAGTTTTAATCTCCTCCCTTCATCATAATTTCCTCATAACTGGGATAATGCTCTCCTAGAGCTGTTGTAAGGATTAAATAAAATAATGCACACGAAATGCTTAGAAAATGGCAAGTATTCAGCTACTGTGACCATAAATTTTTAAAATGAATCTGGAAGTGTTGTGGAAGGTTTCTGAGCAAGAAATGAATGTCATGGTAAAAGTATATTTGGGGAATATGATGATACTGTACAAGACAGCTGGAAAGGAGACAAGATCAGTGGTAGAAACTCTCACTCCGTCACCCACGCTGAGGCTCTGACTAAAAGTATAAGCTTCTTGAGAGTAAGGAGATAAGAAGAGTGGTAGAAACTCAGTGAACAGACTCCTGAAATGATCAAGATCTGATACAAGATAAATCTGAACAAAAGTGATGGCAATGAAAATCAAAAGGAGCCGGGCATAGTGGCTCATGCCTGTAATCCTAGCACTTTCGGAATTGGAGGCAAGAGGATTGCCTGAGTCCAGGGTTCAAGACCAGCCTGGGCAACCTAGCCAGATCTTGTCTCTACAATTAAAAAAAAAAATTAGCTGGGTGTGGTGGAGCACCTATAGTTCCAGTTACTTGGAAGGCCAAGGCAGAAGGATCGCCTGAGCCCAGCAGATAGAGGCTGCAGTGGCCATGAGCATGCCACTGCATTCCAGCCTGGGTGACAGAGTGAGACTCCAATATAAAAAGGGGAGAGGCCAGGCACGATGGCTCACACCTATAATCCCAGCACTTTGGGAGGCCAAGGTGAGAGGATTGCCTGAGCATGAGATCAAGACCAGCCTGGGAAACTTGGCAAGATCTCATCTCTACAATAAATTAAAAAATTAGCTGGGCATGGTGGTGTATGCCTCTAGTTCCAGCTACTTGAAGGCTGAGGTGGAAGGATCACCTGAGCCCAGCAGGTCGAGGCTACCTTGAGCATGCCACTGCACTCCAGTCTGGGGAAAAAAAAAAGTGGAGGAGAGGACCAGATATGGAGCATGAAAGAATCAAGGCAAGAGAGAAAAGAGTCAAAGATAGCTAAAACGCTTCAATCCTGAGGGATCAGGAGAATGAGGGTGCCAATGATCAAAATACAAAGTCAAACAGAAGAGCTAGCTTTTTTTTTTTTTTTTTTTTTGTGTTGGAGTCTCACTCTGTCGCCCAGACTGGACAGTGGCACGCTCCCGGCCACCGCAGCCTTGACCTGCGGGGCTCCGGCGATCCTTCCGCCTCAGCCTTCCAAGTAGCTGGACCTACAGGCATGTGCTACCATGCCCAGCTAATTTTTTTTTTTTTTAAATTGTAGAGATGAGGTCTCACCAAGTTGCCCAGGCGGGTCTCGAACTCGCGGGCTCAGGCAATCCACTCACATCGGCCTCCCAAAGCGCAGGATTATAGGCTGAGCCACCGAGCTTGGCTTATGAGCTAGCTTTGATGGGAAAAAAAATGATTTGTATTCAGATAGGTTTCATTTGGGTACCAATGGGAAAACCACACTGTCCAGAGTACTGAACCTGGAAAAAGCTGAATTGGTAGGAATCTTTGGATATTGACTGTGACCTACTCTATCTTTTCTTCTGGAACATCTTTTCCTTCTATACATGACAAATATTTGTTATTGTCACTATCATTATGTTTGTTGAACTGCATGGTTAAAGAAGCAAACAGGGTAGAGGTAAAAACTTCCCTAAGACTGAGAGCTCAAGAGCACTTAAAAATTAGCTTGCAGGAGTTGAGTGCAGTGGCTCATGCCTGTAATTCCAGCACTTTGGATCGTCAAACGCTGAAGTTGCAGGGTCACTTGAGTCCAGAAATTTGAGACCTGCCTAGGCAACACAGCAAGACCTCGTCTCTATAAAATACTAAAAAAAAAGGAAGCCAAACAATTAGCTGGATGTGGTGGTGCGTGCCTGTAGTCCCAGCTACTCAGGAGGCTGGGGAAGGAGGATGGCTTGAGCCCAGGAGTTCGAGGCTGTGGTGAGCAAGAGTGAGACCCCAACTCAAAAATTCAGCTTAGGATGGATGTGAGTTGAGACAGCAACTCTGGTCACTCACCATTCCAGGGTGGAGGTTTCCAGTGGGCTGTTTCCTTGGTTGGGTACATGACAGCTCCCGCAAACTGCTCTGCCCATTCCACATCTGGCTGCCACTGCCGAGCACCTCTGGGGAATTAGAGACAGATGCCAGACAGTGTCTGGTTCCTCTGTTCCCCTTCACTCTCGAGTGAGACCAGGGAAGGGTGTCTGGATTCCTCAGTGCCAAGTCTCTGACACAGAGTAAACAAGCTGGAACTCCAGCGGTTCCATTCCCACTAACAACTTATTCCTGGAGTCACGTCACCCATCACCCTCGTGCATGCAGCTTGCTCTTCACATTGTCATCATATTCCCATCCAGGGGCTATGGAGCGGGAGTGGGCATTACGGCTCCTCGGCGGAGCTCTGCTCAGGATGCCAAGAGGTGCCCTTGCAAGGTGAAGGGGGAGGGTCCCCACTCCACTGATTGCACCTCTGGCCGAACGAGCTCAAGCCCCTTCTCCCTCCCTCTGCCAGAGTGGGCGTCACCGCATCCCGGAGCACAGGGGTCACAGGCCTGGGTCATTCTTTCCTAGGGGGTCACGGGGCCCATGGAGTGTCCCCAGGTCTGAGAAGCCCTAGCCGTGGGAAAGGCGCCTCGAGGGCGGCACTCGGTCTCACCTGCTGGGCTGAATCTGCAGTAGGACCCCAGCCCCCGGTCGCGGCACCTGGGCCGCGACGCCCCGGAGGCTGCACAGAGCCCTCAGCGCCGCCATCTTGCCCCGGCTGCAGGCGGCGGGAAGGAGAACCGGGCGGAAATGGCTCCCGCGCGCCTCCTGGTGGGCTTCTCGCGACGAAGCCGCCCTCTTGGAGGCCGGCAGGATCGTCAAACGCGACCCTGACAACATCCGGGTTCCGTGCCTCGGCTTCACTTGCCCCTCAATAACGGTGACAGCCGCCATCTTTACTGCGGGCAGTTCCTTCCGCGGCTCCTGGCCGGCTTTTCTGGGCGCGAGCGCTCTGTAGTCGCTACTCCTGCCAGGGGCAAGCTCGACGTGCTCGCGTCCCTTCGCCGAGCCCGCCTGCGAACCTGGAAGCTCGCGCGGGGAGCCCTCCCGACGCCCTCCCGCCTTGGCCGCCCTCCTGCGGGCGTCCTGTTCGGACTGTGCCTGAGACCTGCCCTTCTGGGGCAGCCCCACGCTTTGCCAAGTACCTTCCCATCACTGAATCCGAAAGATTCAGAGCCAGGAAAGCCAGCTAACTTCCAGATGTCCCGCATCGGGATTGGGACAGGGGGCCCGCGAGGGGGCTGGGCGGGTCTGAGAGCTCCCGCCAAACCCAAACAAAACAGAATGGGACGCCAAGGCCACCGGCATTGCTGGTGCGGAGGGGGCGTCGGGGAGCAGGAGCCGTCTCATCCCAGTTGGGGGAGGGGAGGCCCTCTGCGGGTGACCCCGATGTCCGCCGGGCTTCCCGAACCTACAGAATCACAGGCCCGGGAAGCGCCCCCAAGAGATGGCTCATAACCCACTTCCGTCCTGCGTCAGACTCTTTTCTCACGTTTTTCTGACCCTGCCGCAGCCCTCCTCGGCCAACAGCGTGGAAATGTAATTCCAGGAGTCTAATCCCAACTCTGGACAAAGGCTTTTCCAGTCTCGGGGGCTAGTTCTCGTTCTCTTCAACTGGGCCACCCACCCGTGAAGCTTGTACGATTCCCACCCTGAACCTGGAAAAAAGCCTTCCCCAGATCTTCCTAGACAGTATCCCTGGGATGCAGCCCACCAGCAGCGCGGCGGGGAGGGGCAGACAGACCCAGGGAGTGGCTGAGACAGGGAATTCTTCGCGGCAGAGAACGAGGGGGAAAGCCAGACTTCTAGCCTGGGAATTGACCTAATGGGAACCGTACCAAAGGGTGGGGCCAGATCGCTGGCTGTGGGAACTGACCAGGCCCTGGGGTAGACAGGGCAGCCCCCACAGAGTCAGGGCAGAAGCATGGCCTCCCTGCCCGCCTCATTCCCCACTCTTTCATGGGCCTTATCTCCCCCTACAGTTGAAACAGCAAAAGTGGCAGTCGTGGAGGGGATGGGAGGGACTGCGTTCATTTGCCTGGATCCAGCCTGAGCCAAGCTAGGGTAGACTCTGGGCTGCTTGGCCCTAGGGACAGCTTGAGCTGGTGCCGGGCAGGGGCTTCTGGGGAGCAGCCTAGGACACTGCAGCTTTTGTGCCCTCTCCCTGCTGCCAACGCCCCCCCACACACTGCGGCTGCCACTCTAAGGCCCTTTGTCTCTCACTGCTTAGTCACCCCCTTTGTCCTCATCTCAGACGGGGAGTGCTAGGGGCAATAGAGTCCTCTGGTGATAGCTCCTCTTGCCCCTGCCTCTTCTGGTCTGATTCCACCAGCCCCAGCCCCCTCCACTTAGGACCAGAGTCAGAGCAAGTGATGGGTCCAGAGGTGGGTCTGACAGTCACCTCTGGAGTGGGCGGGTGATGCAGGACACAATGGGCACCAAGGCAGGTACTAGTGACCTGACGCAGGAAGGGAGGGGGGAGGAAGTATTCAGGCGGATATGATGTGGGGGACAGGAGGTGACAAAGCAGAGTGTGAATAGGGGAATGGGGGTGGGGGGAGGTGGTCCACCCCGGGAAAGGGAAGGGACTGCTGACTGCACGCTCCTTCCTGGGGATTTCCTGGGGAAAAGACGGCCATGGGATGGCGCCTCTGTTTCTGAGCCCTGACTTCCTCTGTACCTTGAGGGTCCCCCTCAAGACCTCTTTTCTGAGTTGCCCCCATCCAAGCCAGAGGAGTCACTTGCTTCCTCTCCCTAACACTACCTTTTCCTCCCCCAGGCACTAGGTTCCTGTTTCTCCCAGTCCCCTAATTTCCCTTCCTGCACAATGCCTTCTCCTCCCCTCCCTGCCCCCGCAGAGAATGAGAAATAAAAATCACCAGATATTCCAGGAACGATTGGGTTCTCAAGGCAAGGTGGGGCCAGAGCGGGGAGCCAGGTGGGGATTCCCCCAGATTGGCACTGGATACATCTGGGTTCCTGAGGGAGCAAGTCTTGCCTGTGCTGGGGACTGGCTGACTTGAGGCTGGGGGAGGGTTTAGGGTAGTTGGAAGTGGGTAGGAGCAGGGCCAAGAGCCTGGGGGAAGCTACTGGGAGCCGGGCCAGAGAAATGGGGAGCCAGGAAGTGGGGAGGGGGAAGCCTGGGGGGAAATGGGGGCGGAATGGCTGTTCTGGGCTTTGGAGGGGGTGGGTAGTGGTGATTCAGGAGGGGGGAGCCTGGGGGAGCAAAGGGACTTAGAGAAGAGGTGCCACCCCCCCTTCCTTCTAGAAGAGGAAAAGTCGTTAGCCCCTCCTGCCTTGTGGTCGGCCTCCTCCATATTCCTTCAAGGCAGAGTCTCCTGCTTGTGGGCAGTAAACCCCCAATCACTCTCTCCTTGCCCTCCCCCCATCTCTCTGCCTCCTCTGCTCTCTCCAGCTGCTGGGTTCCATCCTGAGCTCTGACAAGCCACTGCTTTCTTTGTTCATTCTCCTTGAGGCTTCCTTACCTGTCCTCCACCCTTTCCCCAGGCAGCTCACTCAGTCCCATAAGCCCTGGAAACCAGCCACTAGGGCCCAAGGACACTTGAGAACGGGGAGGCCATGCCAGGTCAAACTACAAGAGTAGGAATTCTCCTGGGACCGTGATTCTGTCTGTGCGTGCTGGCCAGGCCCTTTCCCTGACTCCCTGCCTCTCCTGGGGCTCTGTCCCACCAAAAAGGGAAAGAGACAGCTGAGGGCTGATTGTGGGGTTTGGGAAAAGGCTATGTCATCAACTGGCCCAGTGCCTATAATCCATCCGGCTGCTAGAGATTCCCCTCCCCTGGGCAAGTCCCATTTTTTAAAAAAAGGAAAACAAAAACTAGGATTTTGGGAAGCAGTGATACACCCATCTGAGTCCCGTCGACAGAGCTCTGGCTGAGTGGCTTAGAGATCAGCCAATCGCAAGAGCTTGGGATGGATGCTTAAAAGAGCTGGCGCGGAGAGAGGCTGGGAGAACCCACGGGGAGACCCACAGACACATAGACAAGAGGGAGAAAGAGGAGCAAAGAAACAGAGACAAAGGCACAGCGGAAGAAGGCAGAGACAGGGCAGACACAGCAGCGGCCCAGACAGAGCCGTGCAGAGGGAGAGGCCAGAGAAACTGCGGAAGACACGGGCAGGGAGCTAACCACAGAGCTCCAGGAGGGGAGGACGCAGGAGCAGAGTTTGGAGGAGCCAGACCCCTGGGCACCTCTCCTGAGCCCGAGGGCTAAGTTTTCTCCATCTCCTCCCAGCCCTTCTGAAAACTGTGCCTCTGACCTTGGCAGGAGGCCAAGCCCCCAGGCTACAGAGAGGAGCTTTCCAAAGCTAGGGTGTGGAGGACTTGGTGCCCCAGACGGCCTCAGTCCCTCCCAGCTGCAGCACCAGTGCCATGGCCCGGACGGGCTCGCGTCCCCGGAGGGGCTCGGCGGGGCGCTGGCTGTGGGGAGTCCCACCCTGCCTGCTTCTCCCCACTGCGCCCCTCTCCAGGCTGGCGTGGCTGCTGCTGCTGCTGCTGGCATCCCTCCTGCCCTCAGCCCGGCCGGCCAGCCCCCTCCCCCGGGAGGAGGAGGTGGTGTTTCCAGAGAAGCTCAACAGCAGCGTCCTGCCCGGCTCGGGTGCCCCGACCAGGCTGTCGTACCGCTTGCCAGCCTTTGGGGAGATGCTGCTGCTTGAGCTGGAGCAGGACCCCGGCGTGCAGGTGGAGGGGCTGACGGTGCAGTACCTCGGCCAGGCACCTGAGCTGCTGGGCGGGGCAGAGCCGGGCACCTACCTGACTGGCACCATCAATGGAGATCCGGAGTCGGTGGCTTCTCTGCACTGGGACGGGGGAGCCCTACTAGGGGTGTTGCAGTATCGGGGGGCCGAGCTCCACCTCCAGCCCCTGGAGGGGGGCACCCCTAACTCGGCCGGGGGGCCTGGGGCTCACATCCTGCGCCGGAAGAGTCCTGCCAGCAGCCAGGGTCCCATGTGCAACGTCAAGGCTCCTCTCGAGAGCCCCAGCCCCAGACCCCGAAGAGCCAAGGTAGGCAGTCCTGGACCCTGTGTCCTGCCGCGTCCTCCCGCCATGTCTGTCCCACTGACCCCTATTCACCCTCTCTCCACCCACTTCCACTTCTGGCCATGCTCCTTCCCTCCCTCCTGCTTGCCTTTCCTCTCCACTCCCTTCTGCGGCCTTTCCTCTCTTCTCTCTTTCTTGGGAAGGCGCTGGCCTCTCCCCTCCTCCCTCCCCTCCCAGCTAGTGTTCCCGGAGGTGGGTCAGAGACTCTAGGCTAGGAATGCCTGCTCCCCTCCCCACCCCGCCCCTGCCTGGCCATTGCATCCCCTACTGGCTCAGTCCCCAGGATTAAAGCTCTCCTAACAGCCCCTTGGCCTTGGCTCTTTTCTCTGCCCCAACTTTGATTTTCACTGTCCGCCCCTAAAGGAGTGAGGTTTGAGACCCAAGGAATTGGCCTCTGGCTTCTGATGCTGCCTTTAAAACCGTCCTGGCAAGCTGCAAACTAGGGCAGGAGTGGGCAGGGGCGGGAAGGCGTCCCATACCTCCCTCTGGTCAGTCCCTTTCCCACACTGCGGACTCACTGCGAGGCTGCCTGAGGCTCCATCCTTTCCTCCCTCCCACTCCTGTCTCCCTCTTCCTCCCTTCCTTCCTCCCTCCTCCCTCACCAGCTTTAATCCAGACCAGACGCTCTCTCCACACCCGCCACGCTGAGCTCTGGACCGGGCCCTAGCTGCTGACTGAATCAATCGTTCCTCCAACCACACAGGGCAGACACGTTGCAGCCCTGCCCTCTTAGCGCTGTTCCCGCAGGCCCCAGCCACATGTAGGCCTGGGGGACCCCGAAGGCCCTCCCTAGGGCAGTCCAGGCCGCCTTCACCTCTGGGGCCTGTGCGGCCCCAAGACATGGAGGCGTCCCCTTCCCCACCCCTTCTCAGAACGGACTGCTGATTCCTTGGAGTTACCACAAAAGCCCTGGGATTTGGGGGTGGGGAAAGGACCCAACCAAGACTGTCAGGAATCCTGTGGGGTATGTGGGGCCCAGCTGACTCTGCTGAGCTCCAGACCCAAGAAGCGGGGTGGGGAGTCATCCATGGGTCTGGGAGACTGTTTCAGGATCCTCCTCTCCCTTTCTCTCTCCAGCGCTTTGCTTCACTGAGTAGGTTTGTGGAGACGCTGGTGGTGGCAGATGACAAGATGGCAGCATTTCACGGTGCAGGGCTAAAACGCTACCTGCTGACAGTGATGGCAGCAGCAGCCAAGGCATTCAAGCACCCAAGCATCCGCAACCCTGTCAGCTTGGTGGTGACCCGGCTGGTGATCCTGGGGTCAGGCGAGGAGGGGCCCCAGGTGGGGCCGAGTGCTGCCCAGACCTTGCGCAGCTTCTGTGCCTGGCAGCGGGGCCTCAACACCGCTGAGGACTCGGACCCTGACCACTTCGATACAGCCATCCTGTTTACCCGTCAGGTGAGGCCCCAGCCAGGCCTGTAGGCCGTGCACTGCACAGTTCCATGAAGCACCACTACACAGACCATGATGGTGCCCTGGAGTTGTGTCACATGGTGCCTGGCCCCAGCTACACTGATGTGTGTGGCCACCAGAGCCCAGACAGCACTGGGTGCTTAGTGCCCAGGTCCCTGAATCCCGACCTCATCCCATGGGCCCGGGTGTCTGGGCTCCCCATGCATTTCCTCCGATCCCTCTCCACAGGACCTTTGTGGGGTCTCCACTTGTGACACTCTGGGTATGGCTGATGTGGGCACCGTGTGTGATCCGGCTCGGAGCTGTGCTATCGTGGAAGACGACGGGCTCCAGTCAGCCTTCACTGCTGCCCATGAGCTGGGTAAGGTGTTGGGGGGCACCCTGAGAGAATGAGAAAGGTGTCGGGAGTGAAGGGAGCAGAGAATGAGCTCATCAGGGTGTTAATGGGGGCTCCCAGGTGTTTCTTCCTCCTCCCCAGGCCATTACCCCTCTCTGCTCTGAGTGTAGACAAACACTTAGATTTTCCTATTAAAGAAGGTAGTGTGTAGAAGCCTACCGTGACGTGTGTGTGTACGTGTGTGCGTGTGTGCGTGTGTTTGGAGGGGGAGCCAGGGAGAGAATGGGTGAGTTCACGTGTGGGAACGTTGGCTACAAGGAGAAGTGGGTAGGTGGGCAGGAAGGGCCCTGAGTGTATTCCGAGGAAGGGGAGACAGAGAAACAGGGGCTACATAGTGAGGAGCCCTGAGAACACCTGAAGGGGACTGGGGGCAGGGCGCATGGGGAAGGGATCTGACATCCACAGCGCAGTCAGGTTTATGACCGAGGCCCCTGAGGGCACAGGGAAGGAAGGACTGAGACCCTAGTGGGGCCTCTGCCTTTGCAGGCCATGTCTTCAACATGCTCCATGACAACTCCAAGCCGTGTGGCAGTTTGAACGGGCCTGGGAGCACCTCCCGCCACGTCATGGCCCCTGTCATGGCTCACGTGGATCCTGAGGAGCCCTGGTCCCCCTGCAGTGCCCGCTTCATCACTGACTTCCTGGACAATGGCTATGGTAAGCAGGTGGCACTCACCTCTCCCTGTGAGGACCTGATTCCTGCCCCCTCTGAACTCCTACATGGACCATTCTGACTTCTCCGAGGGTGCTTCCTCTGCAGTGTGGGATGGGTGAGAAACTCTGCTGTCTTTGTGTGGTTCCCATTTCTTCCCAGAACATGTTGCATAGCTAGAGGAGGCAGGGTTCAGCTCGACAGAACTAGAGCTGACCTTCTAGGACCAGAACTGGACTGGGCTGACTGCCTGTCACTCAGTGAGGTGTGCCAGAACACCAGGAGGACTGACAGCAGAGATGCTGAGGAGAAGCAGGCACAAGGACTCCATGACTGATTAGAACAGACAGAAGTGGGTTCCTACCTGATTCTGTTCTTTAGCTGCATGTAGATGTGTGACTGTGATAAGTTGCTTTGCTGCTCTGTTTGTAGCTAATATGTCAAGTAGATCATAATGGGCCAGGCACAGTGGCTCAAGTCTATAATCCCAGCACCTTGGGAGGCCGAGGTGAGAGGATTGCCTGAACCCGCAGGTTTGAGACCAGCTTGGGCAACATGGTGAGACCTTGCCTCTATAATAAAAATAAAAAAAAATTAGCTGGGCATGGTAGTGCATGCATGTAGTTCCGGCTACTTGGAAGGCTGAGGTGGAAGGATCGCCTGAGCCCAGCAGGTTGAGGCTGTGGTGGCTGGGAGCGTGCCACTGCACTCCAGCCTGGGCAACAGAGTGAGACTCCAACTCAAAAAAAAAGATATCTATAATGGCACCTACCTCCTAGGTGTTTGCTGTGATTAAAAGACGTGCTAGTCAAGCACATAGCCAAGGCTCATCACAGAATAAGCATCCAATAAATTGTAGCTAGGCCGGGCATGGTGGCTCAAGCCTGCAACCCCAGCACTTTGGGTGGACAAGGCGAGAGGATTTCCTGAGCCCAGGGGTTCGAGACCAGCCTGGGCAACTTGGTGAGACCTCGTCTCCACAATAAATCAAGAAAAATTAGCCAGGCATGGTGGTGCACGCTTGTAGTTTCAGCTTCTTGGAAGGCCGAGCTGGAAGGATCATCTGCGCCCAGCAGGTCAAAGCTGCGGTGGCCGTTGAGTGTACCACTGCACTCCAGCCTGGGCAAGAGTAGGACTCCTACTTAAAAAAAAAATGTAGCTGCCATTTCAAGCCATGTAGAGACTGGGGATTTTCCCATCAGGCCTCCAGGAGTCTAAGTTTTCAGTTGGCAATCCTGAAAGCTCAGCTCCTTGCTTACTGTGTCCAACCCCCTTCCCAGGACACTGTCTCTTAGACAAGCCAGAGGCTCCCCTGCATCTGCCTGTGACTTTCCCTGGCAAGGACTATGACGCTGACCGCCAGTGCCAGCTGACCTTCGGGCCAGACTCACGCCACTGTCCACAGCTGCCGCCGCCCTGTGCTGCCCTCTGGTGCTCTGGCCACCTCAATGGCCATGCCATGTGCCAGACCAAGCACTCACCCTGGGCCGATGGCACCCCCTGTGGCCCCGCACAGGCCTGCATGGGTGGCCGCTGCCTCCACATGGACCAGCTCCAGGACTTCAATGTGAGAGCCCAGGGCCAGGGTGGTGTCAAGGGCCTGGGGTTGTGGAGACGCCCTAAGCCCCGGAGAGATTGCACTAATCCCACCCTTCCATTCCATGCCTCTGCAGATTCCTCAGGCTGGTGGCTGGGGCCCCTGGGGACCATGGGGTGACTGCTCTCGGACCTGTGGGGGTGGGGTCCAGTTCTCCTCCCGGGACTGCACGAGGCCCGTCCCCAGGAATGGTGGCAAGTACTGTGAGGGCCGCCGCACCCGCTTCCGCTCCTGCAACACCGCGGACTGCCCAACTGGCTCAGGTGAGGGTTGGGGGCTGGGAGCCCTGGAGACAGAATGGTAGAGCAGGAAGGACCGTCCCTTGAGTGCAGGACCAAGGAGGTGTTGATTGCCCCTGCTGTTGATGGGCACGACTTCACCTTTGGGAGCTGGCCCCGCAATCTGTAGGGGAAAGTGGTGCCGTCTGCCTAGAGCTCTGAGGGGCTGGGTGGAGGGGATCCTGGGTGATGCAAGGAGTGAGGGGCCCTGACTGTCCCTCTTGCCCCTGCAGCACTGACCTTCCGTGAGGAGCAGTGTGCTGCCTACAACCACCGCACTGACCTCTTCAAGAGCTTCCCAGGGCCCATGGACTGGGTCCCTCGCTACACAGGTGTGGCCCCCCGGGACCAATGCAAACTCACCTGCCAGGCCCGGGCGCTGGGCTACTACTACGTGCTGGAGCCACGGGTGAGCCCCAGGGCGCGCCAGGTCCTGACTGCTCTCAACTTTGCAGCTCTCCCTCTGCTTCGGGTGGCAAAGGCCCTCCACAATAGCGCCATTGCTGGCATCCGCTCCACCACGCCAGGCCAGCCCAGGGTCTACTCTGACTTGCCTGTCCACGGATCTCAGTAAAACAAGCCCCGGTCTTCGGATGTGCAGCCACCAGGCAGCTCTAGCCTATGCCATTTCCCTCTATTGCTCCTCCTCTCACCCCCTCTTCTTGTGCTGCACTTGGTGAGGATGGAAATAGGTGGCCCTTCGAGCCAGTCCTCCACCCCTTTCTGTGGGCTCTGCTGTCAAATGACAGCGGCAGCCTCATTGGGCTCATGGACAGCCAGTCCTCCAGGACAGGCCTCCTGGAGGCGATAGAAGTCCCGTACTCCTCTCATGACCGGGTGGTGGGGTGAAGGCCAAAGAAAAAAAAAAAACAGCCCTAGCAGCATTTTGCTCCCTTCGTCCCAACCTGAGAATTCCTGCAGGTTGGCTGCCCCCTAGCGTCCATTAGGAACAGTACCTCAAGTCTTAGGAGCTGGGGCTCAGACGGACCTGCCATTCCGTGTCAGCTCCTTTGCTTGCCACCCGTGTAACTTTTGGGCAAGCTCCTTCATCTTTCTGAACTCAGTATTCCATCCTTAGAAACTGCAAATAGTGGTTGAGAGATTTATGTTCATGTTTATAAGGCACTTAGCACACAGTCTGATTCACAGTCAGCGCTCTGAACAAGGTGGCTATATATCATATATAATAATACTTATTAAGACTACCCCCCACATGGTGACTGGTGCTCACCCCACACACCAAACACAGGCTCTGCCTATCCCAGCTTTTCTGACCTTCTTCCCCCGTGGGCCATGGTCTTGTTTGGCTTACCAGCCCCTCTTGACTCAAGAAGAAACCTTTGCATTGCTCCTTCTCTGTCCTCAGGTGGTAGATGGGACCCCCTGCTCCCCAGACAGCTCCTCAGTCTGTGTCCAGGGCCGCTGCATCCATGCTGGCTGTGACCGCATCATTGGCTCCAAGAAGAAGTTTGACAAGTGCATGGTGTGCGGTGGGGATGGCTCGGGCTGCAGCAAGCAGTCTGGCTCCTTCAGAAAGTTCAGGTGCTTTCACCATCATGTCCCCCCCTCTACCTTCCCGCTTGCTCTGCGGGGTCCTGGGGATAGAGGTGAACTCTGCACTGCTCCTCTCTCAAGGTGCTCACAGTCTGGTGGGATGGATAAACAGGCAGTTGCAGTGCAGCGTCCCACACGCTCAGCAAGGGGTGGCACAGGGACTGCGAGTGCCTTTGTGGACATCTGAGAAGAGTCCTTGGAAGTGACCTCCGAGCTGAGTCTTGGAGCGAGGGTAGGGATTGGACAGGCACCAAGGAAGTGGGGCTTAGACGGGCACCTGAGGCTGGGTGCAGTGGCTCAGCCTGTAATCCTAGCACTTTGGGAGGCCAAGGTGAGAGGATTGCCTGAGCGCAGGGCTCAAGACCAGGCTGGGCAACTTGGTGAGACCTCGTCTCTACAATAAATCACAAAAATAGCCTGGTGTGGTGGTGTGCGTCTGTAGTTCCAGCTACTTGGAAGGCTGAGGCAGAAGGATTACCTAAGCCCAGCAGGTCACGATTGCAGTGGCCATGAGTGTGCCACTGCACTCCAGCCTGGGCGACAAGAGTGAGACTCCAATTCAGAAAAACAAAACAAGAAAGGCACCTGAGTAGGGGACAGTGGGTGATGGGTATGAATGCCAGAGATAATGTCAGAGGGAGGAGGACACTTTTACACGTAACTCTGATCTAGACTGAACAGCTCACATAGGTTTGGGAGATAGCCCTCCACACCTGTACATACATCCAACCAGATGCACACAGCTCGGGAGGCCAAGGGGATTCCAGAGATGCTGACCTCCAACCTGCTTCTTCCACACAGGTACGGATACAACACTGTGGTCACCATCCCTGCTGGGGCCACCCATGTTCTCGTCCGGCAGCAGGGGACCCCCGGACCCCGCAGCATCTACCTAGCCCTGAAGCTTCCAGATGGTTCCTATGCCCTCAATGGTGAATACACTCTGATGCCCTCCCCCACCGACGTGGTACTGCCGGGGGCAGTCAGCTTGCGCTACAGCGGGGCCACTGCAGCCTCAGAGACACTGTCAGGCCACGGGCCGCTGGCCCAGCCTTTGACGCTGCAAGTCCTGGTGGCCGGCAACCCCCAGAATGCACGTCTCCGATACAGCTTCTTCGTACCCAAGCCGGCCCCTTCAGTGCCACGCCCCACACCCCAGGACTGGCTGCATCGCAGGGCACAGATTCTGGAGGTCCTCCGGCGGCGCCCCTGGGCAGGCAGGAAATAGCCTCACCAGCCCGGCTGCCCTTTCTGGGCGCCGGGGCCTCGGATTTAGCTGGGAGACAGAGGGAGCTGTGGCGGCTGTCTCATGCTGAGACTTGGTGGGGAGGGGCTGTGGGCGTGAGGCCCGCCCCTCCCCTTTGCCCTAACGTGCAGGCTGGCCCTGCCCTGGTTACCTGCCCTGGGAGGCAGGGATGGGTTGGTGGGTGGCAGGGGCTGAGACAGTCCTCGATCTAAACTGTCCCCTCTGGCCTGCGGGTCACAGGAGGGAGGGGGCGGACAGGCCTCAGTTGTATTTATTTAGTATTTATTCACTTTTATTTAGCACCAGGGAAGGGGACAAGGACTAGAGTCCTGGGGAACCTGACCCCCACCCCATGCAGCCCTCGCCCTGGCTAGGAAATCCAGGGTGGTGGTGATAGGCATAAGTGATCTGTGTGTGTGTGAGAGAAAATGTGTGTGTGCTTACGTATGAGGTACAGCCTGCCCTGCTTTCCTCTTCCTGAAGTTCATTTTCTGGGAAAAGAGAAGACAAGGGTAGGGCAGGCCTTCAGGGAGTGAGAGATTATCATATTTTAAAAATATAAATTGAATTCTGCTATTTATGTGCTCCTTTTGGAGTCAGACAGATGTGGGTTGCACCCTGGCTCCATGTCTCTGAGCATTACTTTTCTCATTTGCCAATAATAATACCTCCCTTAGAAGTTTGTTGTGAGGATTAAATAATGTAAATAAAGAACTAGCATAATGCCCAGCACTTAGTAGGTGCTCAAATGGCAGTTGCTGTGGCTTATCTTTATTGCCTTTCTGTCCATGTCCACTCTCCATACGACCTGTAGGGTGGCACTTGAGGGTAGCCAAGAGCCAGGTCTGTGGTACCTGCCCTTACCCCAGGTCCCATTCCTTTGGTCGACAGACCTCTATCCTGGATTCTGAGGGGCTATGAAGAAAAAGAAGATTCTGCCCCTCACCTCTGGAGGCTCCTAATCAGGGAAGGAGATGTAATAAACACTTGGCTACAAGTACAATTTGACAAGAGCATGAGGGTACATGATAACAAGAACAAATAGCAAGAACGCTACATCAAGACAGATGAGTACAAGTGATCGTCGAGGGGGCTGGAGTTTTCACAACAGTAGAAAGCGCTGGAGCCGGGTGCAGTGGCTCATGCCTATAATCCTAGCACTTTGGGAGGCGGAGGCAAGAGGATTACATGAGTCCAGAGGTTCGAGACCAGTCTGGGCAATTTGGCAAGACCTCAGCTCTACAATAAATTTAAAAATTAGCCAGTAGCCAGGTGTGGTGGCACATGCCTGTGGTTCTAGCTACTTGGAAGGTTGAGGCAAAAGGAATGCCTGAGCCCAGCAGGTCGAGGCTGCAGCGGCCATGAGCATGCCACTGCACTCAAGCCTGGGTGACAGAGTGAGACTCCTACTCAAAAAACAAAAAAAAATTAGCCGGGTGTGGTAGTGCGCACGTGTGCGATTCCAGCTACTTGAAAGGCTGAGGTGGAAGGATCACCTGAGCCCAGAAGGCTGAGGCTGTGATGGCCGTGAGTGTGCCACTGCATTCCAGCCTGGGTGACAGAGTGAAACTCTGACTCAAAAAAAAAAAGCACTAGAGTTGGAGCCAGTGGGTCTGAATTTGAGTTGAGGTTTAGCGTCTTAGCTGGTGTTGCCGATTGCTCACATGTGATATCTCCAATAATTGGTTGTTCTGGGAACAGACATTAAAATATTTTCAAAATAGTAGACTGCAGCCATGTGAGAAGCTACCCATATAACTACTGAGTGACTGGGGCAAGGTGTCCAGAATCAACCAGTGGAAACCCAACAGACTTATTTGAAGATGTGAGGTTAGAATAAAGGGAACAGGACATGGTTTAACAGGGGAGGCACAGGAAGGCAAAATGAATAACACAGGGAAGAATCTGAGGAAAGCAGGGCCAGGCACTGGGTGGTGGCAAAACACTGAGGGCGGGGAGGGTGCTGGAAACTGCTCCACCTTTCCTCTCGAGCAAGGCGCCTGTAGACAGTCCTGTGTGTGTCATGGATGGGCCAGGAGTGGTGGGTGGACTATGCAGGAATCTGGAGGCTTGACTGGCAGGAGCAGGACCGCTAGGGCTTAGGGAAGAGTCTGGATGTGGGGGCAAGGGGGGAATTACAGATAAAGGAGACCCTGAGGTGAGAGTGGAAGAGGGGAGGACGGGGGAAACAAAGGCACATCACTCTGCATTGCAGGCCCTAACTTTTGGGGACATGGAACAGGGCCCGTCAGGTAGAGGCAGGCCACAGAGGCTGTGGCAGTTGCGTGTGCTGTGCTTCCTGGTGCTGGCTTTGCTGATGGCGTTCTGTACCAGGCGGTGCCTTACACAGCACCCTGTACTTGACAGCAGCCAGCACTGCGCCTGCTCCCTCCACAACAGTGAGAAAAGCCCGCCCATTTGCGCCTCTCTCCAGTACACATGGTTTTCACTGCTGGGCTTGGCCCCAGACCCTTCCTCTGGTCCTCCTCCAAACTAGGCTGGAGGCAGAGGCAGGGGAGCAGCGCAAGACCAGACTGATCCTGACTTGTTTCATCTGGTCAGCAAAATGGGCCCGCCAATACCATGTTCAGGGACCTTAGTACTGTGAGCTCATGGGACAATGGTAGGGAGATGGGGGCACGGACACGAAGAAGCTGTCTGATTGTCCACTGCGTGGGGGTTCACACTGCGTTCTGGTCAGGGAGGGAGCTGTGTGCTACACCTCCCCAAAGAGAAGCATGGTACAATGCAAGGGACTGTAAGATAAGGGCCTGATGAACTGTGCAGGGTGAGCCCCAGACTTCATGGGCTGTGAGGGTCAAGGAGCGTGAGCTAGGGCTGGGCCCTAGGAAACTGGCCATCAGCTTTCTTTCTTTTTTTTTTCTTCTTTTCTGAGTTGGAGTCTCACTCTGTTGCCAAGGCTGAAGTGCAGTGGCACACTCACGGCCACCGCAGCTTCGACCTACTGGGCTCAGGTGATCTTTCCACCTCAGCCTTCCAAGTAGCCAGAATTACAGGGCATGCCACCACACCCAGCTAATTTTTTTGATTTATTGTAGAGATGAGGTCTCACCAAGTTGCCTCGGCTGGTCTTGAACCCCTGGGCTCAGGCAATCCTATGCCTCTGCATCTCAAAGTGCTGGGATTACAGGCGTGAGCCACCATGCCCAGCTACCATCACCTTTCTTTAATACTCATTTTGATTCATACTTTGTCAGTCACTTTCATGTGTGGGACTTTAAGAGAAAGCCCTTTGCTCACTGAGTAGAGTTCTTACTGGTGTATAGAAGTTTTTCTGGTCAGGTGTAGGGCTCACGCCTGTAATCCCAGAACTTTGGAGGCTGAGGTGGGAGGATTGCTTGAGCCCAGGAGTTCAAGACCACCCTAGGCAATATAGCAAGATCTTGTCTCTACAAAATATCAAAAAATTAGCCAGGTGTGGTGGTGCACGCCTATAGTCCCCAAAACCAAAAACCAAAACAAGAAGACGTTTTTTTGAAAACAAGACTGAGCTTAAGAGTCACCTCTGTGATTGGGTGAGTGGGGGTTGGGGAGAGAGTTAGCTCCACAGAGAGAAGCACTGGGCATCCTAGCCTTCAACCCCAGGCAAGGCCAATGCCTTTCTGGAATGGTCTCCTCCCACTATATCACCCCTTGAGACCCAGGTGGTGGGTGCTTCCTGACAGGAGGCCCCCAAGTCCTTGCTAGGACGTGGGATGGGGGAGCACACACCTCCCTGCCAGAGCCATGATGAGCTCCGCCCGCCCTGTCTGCCCCTGGCTGCCCTCATGGGCCCGAGCCGGGTGTGGTCGAATAGGCAGGAGCAGAAACAGGAATCACAGGAAGGAAGGCAGCAGAGACAGCTCAAGTGCCTGGTCCTGGAAGTGAAAAGAGAAACAGAGGAGCTTAGAAAAGAAGAGGCAGGGACTGACAAGGGAGTGAGCGCCCCATCCCAAGAGAAGCCCACCGAGTCTGGACAGACATCTGATGGGAGGGCAAGTGCTGTGAGTGTTTGAGGTGGGGGGAAAGGCTGAAGCAATACTGAGCTGGGCCAGCTCCTCCAAGCTCCTTCTGTCCCTGAGATTCTCTGCTTCTGTGGTCAGTACGGAGGAGATCTGGGCACTTGTCCAACCACCGTTTTTGTGATGGGAGAGCCAGGGTTCCTGGAAGGTCTATGGAAAGGGCATCGACACTTCTCCATCTCTAGCCCCATTTCTTTGATCGGCACACAGTTACAGTGTTTGTTTTCTAAAATACCAGATTGGCAGTAAGTGACAAAACCAGCTTCTCATTGGTCAGGGCACATGGGGGAGAAAGGGGGTAGACAGCGGATTTCAATGTTTTAACATCTTATTGGCTAAGAGCTCACTTCTAAACCAATTGAATACCTTCCCCATTGACGGTTGCTGGGGGGAAGCCAAACTCATTGGCAGCAAGAGACACCAGATGACAGCGGGAGGAAACCACAGTGCTAAAAATGCTCAGGAGGGGGGTCGGGAGGCAGGGAGCCACTTCCCCAGACAGGACCTTATATGGGGAAGGCCTGGAGTACTCAGTAGCACTGGGGAGGAAGGGAGGGGAGGAAGTAGACCGAAGCACCCCTCACAGTCTTGGGGCAACCACCAACAGGCCCCATGAACCCACACAAACAGTGACACATTCACACACATCCAACCTCATGGAGACACGAGCATATTCTCTTGACAACGTGGACACAAGTAAGCGTTAAGGAGCTGAAATCATAAGAACTTTGGCCTGCAAATGGATTGAAGACTAAAATACATTAATTGACCTAATCTCCCATTGAGAATTGACATTTATCCCATTTATTTATTCAAGAAGCCGGCCACTGGGTAATAGGCTGTTGCAATCATGCTCTTACAGCAACTGGAAAGGACATGGATTTTTGGAGTCAAACTGAATCCATGTCTTACTATTTACTTATATGTAATGATATGACCTTAACTTACTTGATCTCTGTGAACTTCAGTTTCTTTATCTGTGAAATGGGCATATTAATATCTGCCTTATGGAGAGGTGGTTAGAACTTAAGAATACAGTGATGCAAATGTTTGGCACTGTGTCCAGCTTCCAGTGTCAATACCTGCTGATTCTCCTTCCCTTGATTCTCTTCCTTTGCCTACTCCCTCACTTCTAACCCCTGTATTAGCATAAGAAAATAGCTTTTTTTGTGTTTTGCTTTTTTTTTGAGTTGGAGTCTCACTCTGTCGCCCAGGCTGGAGTGCAGTGGCACACTCATGGCCAACCCAGCATCCACCTGCTGGTCTCCAGGGATCCTTCCACCTCAGCCTTCTAAGTAGTCAACACTACAGGTGCACGCTACCATGCCCGGTTAATTTTTCAAAATTATTATTATTATTGTTATTTTTTTTGAGTTGGAATCTCACTCTGTCGCCCAGACTGGAGTGCAGTGACACACTCCTGGCCACTGCAGCCTCGACCTGCTGGGCTTCGG
>NW_007247249.1:1079954-1080521 GCF_000164805.1 Carlito syrichta | reverse complement strand
AAAAAAAAAAAAAAAAAAAAAGCTCTTGCTCCACTCCTCCTCCCCCACCTCTGATTCTGATGTTTCCTTGAGAAATTAAGTAGAGATTTAAATTCGTTTCTTATTACTACGCTGGGTTTCTTCTATTGTGTTATTTGTCATTACTGGGCCACTAGGAGCCCCAGAACTTATTCAGAATATAGAGACAGGATGTGGAAACCAGCATATTAAAATTTAAGTTTTCAGAACTATAGCAGTTCTAGGTGATGACTAAGTTCAGGGCGTGACCAGGGTGAAATGGAGTGGAAGTGAAGGTTCTGGAAAACAAGGAGCTACAGAAGAATGTAGAGGGACTGATCAGAAGATGGGAAACAGAGGAGGGGATAGAAAGTGAAGGTCAGCTCTGCAGAAACAGAACAGGAGCAGAAGCTCAGAGGACAAGGCCTCAGGGAGAACCATGTTTCAATTATCTGGAATAAATCTGTCTTTTCCACTACACAGGGAACTCCTTTAAAATATCAAGGCTTTGCCAGGCTCGGTGGCTCAGCCTGTAATCCCGCGCTTTGGGAGGCCGAGGTGAGTGGATTG
>NW_007247249.1:1078713-1079934 GCF_000164805.1 Carlito syrichta | reverse complement strand
CGAACCCGCAGTCTCAGGCAATCCATTCACCTCAGCCTCCCAAAGGCGCGGGATTACAGGTTGAGCCACCAAGCCCGACTTGTTTTGTTTTTAAGAGACAGAGTGTCCCTCTGCTGTCTAGGCTGGAGTGCAGTGGTATGATCATAGCTCAATGCAGCCTTAAACTTCTAGGTTCAAGTGATCCTCCCGCCTCAGCCTCCTGAGCAACTGGGTCTACAGGTGTGTACCACTATGCCCAGTTAAATTTTTAATTTTTTTGTAGAGATTGGGGGGTGGAGGGAGTCTCACTATGTTGCCCAAGCTGGACTCGAACTCCTGACCTCAAATGTTCCTCCTGGCTTGGCCTCTCAAAAGCTCTGGGATTACGGGTGTGAGCCTTCATACCCAGCCAAGAAATATACAAAGGCACTGTCTAGGTCAGATCTAAGATGGGCTGCTTTGTAGAGTTTGTGCCAAGAATTCTGTGTTACAATCAGGGGATGACAAAAGGGAAGACATGGTCCCTATCTTTAGAGAGTTGTCTGGTGACTGAGACAGGTAGAACAAAAACCCCAGAACTGTGTGACAGGTGCCATGACTGAGGAGGGGCCCCTAGCACAGAATGTGTGTTCACAGAAATGCTTCTGGAGGAGACTACAGGGACACCACGGAGAGCTGGTGGGGGAGGGTACAGGGGACTTGTTTGCCAGGTCAGCTCCAGGGCTCTTCTATGTAATACAAAACCAAAGTGAAGTAAAGAGAACAGACCAGAAGATGGAGGATGCAATGGTGAGATGAACAGCCAAGTCTGTCCAGGGAGGAATATGGACAAACGTGTGGGCTGAACGGCTTGGAACGGATATTTTTGGGGAGAAGCTATCATACGGGTGGAAAATGTTGAATGCAGGAGAGAGATATTAAAGATGTTCAACTGCACATTAAAATGTGTTCCTAGGCCGGTGCAGTGGCTTATGCCTGTAGTCTCAGCGCTTTGGGAGGCCAAGGCAGAAGTTTGCTTGAGTCTAAGAGTTCAAGACCAACCTGGATAACAAAGCAAGGCCTCATCTCTACAAAAATAAAAAATAAAAAAATGAGCCAAGCATGGTGGTGTGTGCCGGTAGTCCCAACCATTCAGGAGGCTGAGAAGGGAGGATCACCTGAGTCCAGGAGGTCGAGGCTGCAGTGAGTCATGATCATGCCACTACACTTCAGCCTGGGTGACAGAGTGAGACCCCAACTCAA
>NW_007247249.1:1077321-1078693 GCF_000164805.1 Carlito syrichta | reverse complement strand
AACCCATGGGCTCAGGCAATTCACTCACCTCAGCCTCCCAAGGTGCGGGATTACAGGCTGAGCCACCGAGCCCGGCTAGCCCAAACTCTTGATGTGTCATATAGAGTCTTTCATTTTCTGGCTTACCTCTCCATCTCCTATCTCAACATTCCCTTCACTCCATGTCTAGCCTAGTGGATCCATTTTTAATTTCCTGAACTCCCTCATCTCTTCCTCATTTTCAGACTTTTGCACTTATGTTTTCCTCTGCCCCAAACACTGACCATCTCTTAAAAGGTGATTTTCAGAAAAAGGTAAAATTGTGATTCTCATACTGATGCCAGGTGGGGTGCAGTGTGTTGCCAGGTGGGGTGCAGTGTGTGCAGTGTGTGACTCCACCACAGAAAAGACTTTCAAAGTGACTCCCAAGTATATTAAGGCAGAATTTATGAGAAAGATAAAACAAGCTCAAAGGGCATGGGTGCCTTAAGAGAAAGAACACATAATTGCCTTTGACAAGAAGCTTTATACACTTTTACAATCATGAGTAAGCAAACCATGAGCTAAGAGGGATCTGCTGCAGGTGTCTGGTCATGAGTTTTGCTTACCATCTCTCCACCTTCTGAGGTTACAAGAACCTTCTAAATAACGTAAGCTATTGCCTGACCAGATTTGGGCTTTTCTTAGAATACCATGTCTGTGTTTTGGATAATTCCCTGTTGTTCCTGCGATTTACAGCACTGGTAGATCCACATTCCAGCCTGCAAGGCGGTCAGGACTGATGTGCCTGGCCAACAGGGTGAAGGTCCTGGACCGATGGGGAAGATGCCTGAACACTTACCCTATTTTAATGTAGACCTGCCTACAAGAAACTTTTCTATGTCTAACCTGCACTGAGTAACTTGCCTCAATGCTGTTAAACTTAAAAAATTATCCTGACACTTGTTAAAACAGTAAGAAAGTGGTGGTTCAAGCCTGTAATCCCAGCACTTTGGGAGGCCAAGGTGAGAGGATTGCCTGAGCACGGGGGTTCGAGACTAGCCTGGGCAACTTGGTGAGACCTCGTCTCTACAATAAATCAAAAATTAGCTGGGTGAAGTAGCGCGCGCCTGTAGTTCCAGCTACTCAGGAGGCTGAGGCAGAAGGATTGCCAGCATCTAGCAGGTTGAGGCTGCAGTAGCTGTGAGTGTGCCACTGCACTTCAGCCTGGGTGAAAGAGTGAGACTCCAACTCAAAAACAAAAACAAACAAAAAAAACAATAAGAAGGACTTTATTCAGGACTATTGTTATAGGTGAAAAGACCATCCCAATGAGATCTGACACAACTTTTTTTTTTTTGAGTCTCACTCTGTCGCCCAGACTGGAGTGCACTGGCTGCTCCCCGCCACCGCA
>NW_007247249.1:1074000-1077301 GCF_000164805.1 Carlito syrichta | reverse complement strand
GGGTTCAAGACCCGCCTGGGCAACTTGGTGAGACCTCATCTCTACAATAAATCAAAAAGCATTAGCCGGGCGTGGTAGCGTGTGCCTGTAGTTCCAGCTACTTGGAAGGCTGAGGAGAAAGGATCACCTGAAGCCAGCAGGTCGAGGCTGCGGTGACCGGGAGCATGCCAGTGACCTCCAGCCTGGGTGATAGTGTGAGACTCCAACTCAAACTACAAAAAAAAAAAAAAAACAAGGCTTTTAGCTGGGTGTGGTGGTGCACGCCTATAGTCACAGCTACTTGGGAGGCTGAGGAGGGAAGATCACCTGAGCCCAGGAAGTTGAGGCTGCAGAGAGCTATGATCATGCCACTGCACTCCAGCCTGGGCAATAGAGTAAGACCCCAATGTAAAAAAAAAAAAAAAAAAAAATCAAGGCTTTTACTTGGCTCCAATCTGTGCTAAAGATTCAGATGTACTGAATATCTGCAACACACTTCCATTGTCCTCATTAATTATCACAAAACCTCTTAAGATGATGTTCATTTTACAGAAGAAATCCAGAGAGCGTATTTGTTGTCACCTGGCCAGTGGGTTTCAAAGCTGGAATTGTATTCAAAGCCAGCATCATCTCACATTGAGTCTTCACAGGCACCTCAAACTCATTAAGTTCAAAGTTTGTCATCTCCATCCACCCACCTCTGAAATGTGTTTCTTCCTATTTTGTTTCTCATTAAATGGCACCACCCAGTGGTGCAAATTAGAAATCTGGGTGTCATTTTGGAGTCCTCTAACTCTGTGATGTGGCACATCTGGTCAATCAGCAAGTCCTGTTTGCCTCCCGAAAGTTCTCAGAAATACTTTCTTTCCTCCAGTCCCACGGAGATTGTCTTATTTTGCATGAGCTTCATGTTATTCCCACATTTCTGCAATAATCTCCTAAAGAGTCTCCCTGCCTCCAGTACTGACCACTTTTATTAATGCTCCACATTTCTACCAGAGTAAAGTTCCTAGAGTTCTGATCACCACACTCTCTGTTTAGGGCACTTTAATACCTTCTTGCCCTTGGAGTAAAGCCCAAACTTTTTTTTTTTTTTTGAGTTGGAGTCTCACTCTGTCACCCAGACTGGAGTGCAGTGGCCGCTCCCGGCCACCGCAGCCTCGACCTGCTGGACTCTAACGATCCTTCCGCCTCAGCCTTCCAAGTAGCTGGAACTACAGGCGCATGCTACCACGCCCGGCTAATTTTTTTATTTATTGTGGAGATGAGGTCTTGCCAATTTGCCCGGGTGGGTCTTGAACCCGTGGGCTCAGGCAATCCACTCACCTCGGCCTCCCAAAATGCTGGGATTCCAGGCTGAGCCACTGAGCCCAGCCTGACACAACTTCTAATACAGCAAGTGTAAGTGGGGATACATAGTCAAAGAGCAGAATGAGAATCAGTAGAGGCAAGGAAAGTTACATCAAGGGCAGGAAGATTCTCAGCAGGATTGTTGCTGAAGGCAAGTGAAAGTGACCAGATATGGGGTTGGGGGTAGAATTCTCCTTAAACTGACTTGGCAAGACTCTTGTTAAAGTTGGCTAGGCAGACTCAACACAGGGCCCAAGGGCAAGATCTAGTCAAAAAGAGGGCTCAGAGGAGTCTGTTTAAAGTTTGGTTAAGTTGCTGGGTGTGGTGTAATCCCACCATTTTGGGGGGCAGAGCGGGGAGAGGACTGCCTGAGCTCATGGTTTGAGACCAGCCTGGGCAACTTGGTGAGACCTCGTCTCTACAATAAATCAAAAAATTAGCCTAGCATGGTGGTGCATGCCTGTGGTTCCAGCTACTTGGAAGGTTGAGGCAGAAGGATCACCTGAGCTTAGCAGGTCAAGGCCACAGTGACTGTGAGCATGCCACTGCATTCCAGTCAGGGCAACAGAGTGGACTCCTACTTTTAAAAAAAAGTTTGGTTAAGTACAAAGTCTTTGTCAATACCCACATAAAACTGAACACATGTTGAACTTATTCCACTCATGAAGGCAGATGTTATAACTGAAAAAAAAGAAAATCTAGAGAACAGATACATTTTCAGATCAAAAATACAAAAATGAATACAGAAATGGAGCCCAAGACTGTTTTTCCACAATGTGGGGAGTAGCCGGTTATGTGACTCTCTACCAGCCAGGACAGAATTTGCATGCAGATCAGTTACCTATGCTGAGTTGTAAAATAACTCCCACGAAAACAGTCTTTCCGGCAGAAGGACGGTCTTTCCGTCCTGAAGGCTCTGGACAAGTTAATTCTTCAGGGTTAGTCATCACTCTGGAAGCCTTTCCGGAATCTTCACGTGTGGATGAGATGCCATTTCTGGGCCAGCACATTTATCAGACTGTATTGTTTACATCCCTCCCTCCTTTCAGACACGCACGAGACCATGAGCTTTTTGAGGTGGATTCTGAGATTCTTTAAGTCTCTTGTTGTCGGCGTGAACATCTGCTTCTTTTTTTTTTTTTTTTTTTTTTTTTTTGAGTTGGAGTCTCACTCCGTCGCCCAGGCTAGAGTGCAGTGGCACGCTCACGGCCACCCCAGCGTCGACCTGCTGGGCTCCGGCGATCCTTCCGCCTCAGCCTTGCAAGTAGCCAGAACTATAGGTGTGTGCTACCATGTCTGGCTAATTTTATTTTTTTTAATGGTAGAGACGAGGTCTCGCCAAGTTGCCCAGGCTGGTCTCGAACCCACGGGCTCAGGCAATCCACTCGCCTCGGCCTCTCAAGCTGTTGGGATTACAGGCTGAGTCACCGAGTCCGGCCAACATCTGCTTCTAAGGAACACAACATGCTAGGGGGTAGTGGTGACACACGGCATGTTAACGGAGCATCCATTTTACTCTAATACCTGGGGAAACATCTTCACACTAAAGCAGACCTTGCCTTTCCCTCCACATCCAACGTCTCATTGTTTCTTAGCGAACCGTTTCTATTTCAGGGCCTGCGGGATACTATGGAAACACAAAAATGCCAGAGCCGCCCGCAGCGCCGTGGCCTGCGTGAGCGACGACTATTTGACCCTAAGTGGCCCTAGGCTGCGGGGGTGCAGCTGGCGGAGGATGAGGGGCTCAGCCTACCCCAGGGTGACGGCGGGTCATCGGACGCCCCAGAAACTGCCAGTCTCCGTCCTCGGAACCAAGGGCTTGAGCTCCTGCTTTGACAAGTCTGAGAGGTGGGAAAGGAGATCGCGCCGGCAGTCAGGCGGGTGAGGCTGAGGCCTGGCGCCCGCTCCCCTCGGGCCACCGGCCAGCCCCGTCGGAGCCCAGGAACCCGCCCCCCTACCACGTGGCGCGGCG
>NW_007247249.1:1069321-1073695 GCF_000164805.1 Carlito syrichta | reverse complement strand
GGCCCGGGTGGAAAGCCCGGCGGTCGTGAGGGTGAGAAGTCTGGGGTCACGCCTGGAGACGCGCTTGAGTAGGACGGGGGTCCCAGGTGGAAGTATGGACGCTGCAAGGTAGGGCACGCGCAAGAGGAGACTGGGGAGGGGTGGGCGTGCTCCGAAAGAGCGGAGTTCTCATCCCCTGCACAGCGCTGACCACGCCCTCCAGGTGAGCCTGTCCAGGTACCCGCGAGGGCCTCTGCCCTCCTCCCTTCGCCCTCTCCCTTCAGCAGTAACCCTCCTCCCCGCCCCCGCCCGGCTGGGGAAAGGTAGGCAAGGTGGAGGACGCCACCCGGCCTCCCCCCCGCCTGCGCCTTGGGGCCGTTTGCTGGCAGCTCCCAGGTGGTCATGCTCCCTGCACCATAGGCGACAGCTCCCAGGCACGTGCAGAACGGAAAGAACCTGGTTCCTACTTATCCTGGGTATTCCCGAGGCAGCTCCACAGCCCTGTTACAACTGTCTCGCCCCTTGAGCGGGCTGTCGGTCTGGGGAAGACTGTTTGCATTAGCTGCCCTGTCCACTCCCCAAACAAGTCGGTCCTGTTGGGGTGGGGGTAGGGAAGGTTAATCCCGACACTACTGTTTCAGGGTAGCCGGGGAGAGGCCAGGGACCTAGCATCTCCTGCGCCTCCTCTTTTCTTTCCAGCCACTCCCCCCCCCCTCGCTCCGGCTAGAAAACGTTTCACCCTGACCCTGACCTCCGTCGGTGCAGGTGGCTAGTATCCTTTACCGCTTATTTTCTAGCTGGTCCCAGATTTACTGCTGGAGTGCTGGATGGAGCCTTTCTCTGTCTGTGACACTTCCAGTTTTAGATAATGCCGCACATCTCTGCACCCCCGGGACCCCCTGGAACCCCTGGAACTCCAATGATCCCGAAGAAGACAGCTTGAACCTAGGTGAGCCTATCTCTTCCCTTCTAAAATCCAGAGACTCTTCGGAAAAGAACATGAGACTTGAATGTTGTAGGCAGTCCTGGAGGTGGGGACCGAGAGTAGTTGGTGGCAGTGGCTTGGGGGAGGTGGAAAGTGAAACTTGGGCTGAAGTGACAGGTGTTAGGACTGCTGTGGTTATGTTCTATTTTATGTCCTTGCGTGACTGTACATGGTGACTGTACACTTGTGTGCTCCCTTCTGTGACTTTTTTTCTCTCTTTTCTCTTTATCCCTGGCACCACCATCACGCCTGCCCGCTGATCTGCTGGCTTGCTGTCTTCCTGCCTGCCCCCAGAATTTCCCTCTCCCTCCCCAGACCTCACCCCAGGATGCTGCGGAGGCTGCTGGAGCGGCCCTGCACACTGGCCCTGCTTGTGGGCTCCCAGCTGGCTGTCATGATGTACCTGTCACTGGGGGGCTTCCGAAGCCTCAGTGCCCTATTTGGCCGAGATCAGGGGCCAACGTTTGACTATTCTCACCCCCGTGATGTCTACAGTAACCTCAGTCACCTGCCTGGGGCCCCCGTTGCCCCAGGGGGCCCTCCAGTTCCTCAAGGTCTGCCCTACTGTCCAGAACGATCTCCTTTCCTAGGTGAGTGCAGGAGAAGGGAGGAGGTGAAGAAAAGGACAAGGCATGGGGACAGGGAGGCTAGGAAGGCCTGGAGCAGCAGGAGTGGGACTTAGGAGAATAATGCACTGAGGTTGAGAGAGAGTGGACTCTGAATGGGGAGTTTAGGTTAGGCCCCTGGGTGGGGCCACAGCTTCCCATTGCCTGCCCGTTTATGTGCTTTTCTGCCCCAGGCTAGGAATAGTTTTCCTTGCAGATGAGCTCTGGTTTAGTCAGTCAGTTGGAAGCCCTGCCCTCTATCTCCCAACTGCAGCTTCCAGCCTGGTGAGGCAGGAGAAAGTTACGGAACCCTAAAATCAGAAGGCAGGCTAGGTAAGGAGCCTTCTAGCCTCTGCAGAGGTGTCCCAGTGATGGGGAACCCATGGCTTGTGAGATTTCTGAGGGCATCCTGAAGGGAACAGAGCCCCAGAATCAGACCTCCAGGGCCCGAGGCACTCCCAGGCCTTGTGTTTGTTCTTCACTCCTTGCCTCCCCTGTCCCTGAACTTGCCATTCCTTCCCAACAGTAGGTCCCGTGTCAGTGTCCTTTAGCCCGGTGCCATCTCTGGCAGAGATTGTGGAGCGGAATCCCCGGGTGGAGCCAGGAGGCCGGTACCGCCCTGCAGGGTGTGAGCCCCGCTCTCGGACAGCCATAATTGTGCCCCACCGTGCCCGGGAGCACCACCTGCGCCTGCTGCTCTACCACCTGCACCCCTTCCTGCAGCGCCAGCAGCTTGCTTACGGCATCTATGTCATCCACCAGGTACCCACAGCCCCTCCCACTCTTGTAAGAAAGCTGTGAGCACGTGGCATCCCACTCTCCTCCAATGGACCCCTAGAATACTTGGGAGAGGACTGGGCTGCTGAGTGTGCAGAAGGACCTGGCATTGCTCATCCAAGCTGGCCAGCCCACACTTCTTACTGTTCAGGTTACTCCCACTGTCCTGTACTCTCCCGTGATTTTTGCTTTGAGTAACTTGTGTGGATTTGGAATTAGCACATTTGGGCTAAAATGCTAGTTCTGCCACTTGTTACATGTGTGACCTTGAGCAAGATACTTAACACTCTGAATTAAGGCAGAGAGCAGTCAGTAACTAATACACCACCTGTTTCACATGCTTGTTGGCTGGCAGGATTAAATGCTAAATAGCATGTAAGTATGAGGTACAGCCAGGCGCGGTGGCTCATGCCTGTAATCCCAGCACTTTGGGAGGTGGAGGCGAGCGGATTGCCTGAGCCCAGGAGTTCGAGATCAGCTGGGCAACTTGGCAAGACCTCGTCTCCACAGTAAATAAAAAAATTTGCCTGGTGTGGTGGTGCTTACTTGTGGTTCCAGCTCCTTGGAAGGCTGAGGTGGAAGGATCACCTGAGGCCAGCAGGTCGAGGCTGCAGTGGTCATGAGTGTGCCACTGCACTCCAGCCTGGGCAACAGAGTGAGACTTTTACTCAAAAAATGTATCAGGTACATACATACGTGCAAGAACAATTTGTTGAGGGACACAATGGAGATGGAAGAGCCAGTTTGTCCTTCTGTTCGTTCTCCTCACCCAACACCCCACTCTGATTTCTCTTGTCGCTTTTGTACTCCAGCACCCTCTTCTCTGCCACCTACAGACAGAGTCTGGTCCCCTCTATTATCTTCCAGGCTGGAAACGGAACATTTAACAGGGCAAAACTGCTGAACGTTGGGGTGCGGGAGGCCCTCCGCGATGAAGAATGGGACTGCCTCTTCTTGCACGATGTGGACCTCTTGCCGGAAAATGACCACAATCTGTATGTGTGCGACCCCCGGGGACCCCGCCATGTCGCTGTTGCCATGAACAAGTTTGGATACAGGTAGAGGGCAGGGAAAGAAGCTGGGAAGCAGGGAAACCCAGAGCCCAGTGGGAGGAGGAGAGCCGAGGAGGTGGTGGGTGCGGATGTCTGCAGAAGACTTGTTGAATGCATGGATCTTTCTCTTCCCAGCCTCCCGTACCCCCAGTACTTTGGAGGGGTATCAGCACTTACTCCCGACCAGTACCTGAAGATGAATGGCTTCCCCAATGAATACTGGGGATGGGGTGGTGAGGATGACGACATTGCTACCAGGTTAGATTTATTGCCACCACTGCCTACCCCACTCCAGACCAGATCCTTGTCCTCTGAGACATCTTTGGCCAGAGCCCTTCAGTACTGTCCTGTAGCTCCCTGGTCCTGCACTAAGCCAATCCTTTCCCTGTCTTTTCAGTGTATCCAGGTCAGGCTTGCATGCTGCTGCCCATGGCCATCCTTCAGTCCCTGAACCTGGCTAGTTTCATTCCTGGGAGAGTATATAAGGTCAATAGGAAGTAGTATCATGGGACTCCAGAGCTGGAAACGTACCCAGAGACAGTTCAGCCCCACTTTCTGCCAGGATTGCATCCAGCCCACTTCCTGGGGAGACGGGGGAGGGGACTCTGCTCCATGTAGTGCGGAGTCACTTCATAAAAGGCCTATGCCACTGGCACAAAGCCAGCTGTCTTTAGCATGTGAAACATCCTGACCTTCAGCCTTAGCTGACCCAATTCCATGTCGTGGTGTGAATACTTGGGCCTGGTATGCTGGGTCAGTGCCTCCCCTTCCCCCCTGCATCCTCTGGGATGACACTGCTGTGTGAATTCTCATCCTCTGTGTAAAGCACTCAGCAAATTCTAGATGTACGCATTCTTTCAGTTCCTTCCCAGGCCATCTTCACTTCTGTGTGTCAGAGTTGAAGTTTGTGTCTTTCAAGATCCTGATTACTTGGTTCTATCCCCTTTTCTTTCTTTCTTTTTTTTTTTTTTTTTTT